>NC_090186.1:15342649-15587649 GCF_024679245.1 Pseudorasbora parva | reverse complement strand
TGCACAGATAATCATGAGTTAATGTATTACTAATGGTGAACTAACCCATTTATTAATGATTACTGCATCAGCAACTAATGAAGATTCTACATGATTAATAGATTAAGTAATCATTAAATAGATTAGTTAAATATGTCATAATGTATTCATTCCTTAATAACATACATTAACTAATAATTTAAATTAACGTGTTAATTACCACAAGGGGTCAAAGCCATGCATTTTAACTTCCAGTTGTCTGCTTTAACTAATCATTATCTAATGATTTATAAAGATATTGTTATGTTATGACTTTACTTGCACATGATTATCGACTAAATGATTAATTAATATGTAATTGAGGTTATGGGTTTTGAATTAATTTTGTATTAGTTAATAGTCATGTGCCCCAACAAGTAAAGTCATAACATAATGATACCTTTATAAATCATCAGCTAATGATTTTTTTAATTAATGATAATTTAACACATAAATTTTTTATTATTAGTTAATATAATATGTTATTAAGGAATTAAAACATTATGAAATGTAATAACAATTTAATGATTACTTAATCTATTAATCATGTAGAATCTTCATTAGTTGCTGATGCAGTAATCATTAATTAATGGGTTAGTTCACCATAAATAATACATTAACTCATGATTATGTGCATTAGTTAATCACGAATTAATGCATATTTGTGCACCCGTATTGTAAATTGTTACCAAATATTGCATTAATAATCATCGAGGCAGAAGGATATGTGCTCACAAAAAATCAGTGTTGCTGCTCTTTTTGGAGATTGGCCTAAAAAGTATTTTTTAGTCATCATTTTTTTTTTTCCCCCATTCTTTTTCTATAGCAAGGTCAGTTATTGGTTATTGGCTCTGGATCCTCATAAATCCTTTATACTTTACTCGATGAAAAGCAGTCTGGGTTAGAGAGTGTTCTGGCACGGCCAGACACCGGCCTGCGCGCTGCTGGATAAGAGAACTGAATCCAGCTGTGCTTGGCGAAGCTCAGTGCTTTGAGTGATGGATTTGGGCCGGGCTTTAGCCAGTCCTGGTTTTGCAGCTCTGCCCCTTGTAAATGCATCAGTATAATTAACTGCGATCACACAGTTTGTGTAGCCATATCCAGCATCAAAGGTCAGGGAGGCAGAATTGCAAATGACCAGTCTGGGGAATAAGAGTGAAAGAGGGTCAATATTACGAGAGAGGGAGGCAATCATTTTGGCAGGAGGTGGTGTTATGGGCTCAGGGTGTGGTAAGTGGAATTGTTTACTGGCACTGGTAAACCCTAAAGAGTCAAAAAAGGGCAGTCAAACATCCTAGAGAGAGATGACAGGCTGTGCTCTACTTTAGCCTGAAAAGGGAGAGTCATTTTTAACAAGCTTTTCACTGAAGGGTGGAGTTACTTAAGCATTGGGTCAATAGAAAATGAAGACAGTCAGAAACAACACTGAATGTTCACATATATTGTAAGCAGCATACTTTAACTTAGCACATAAAGTACCATTGGAGTTTGATACTGAGCAGAGATGCCCATAAAAACATAACACACACACGCAAACGCACGCGCACGCGCACACGCACACACACACTCACACATAACGACACAAATACACTTATGACCTCACATTTGTATTCAGTCTTCATGCTGGGATGTTGGCCAATTTATCAGACCATTTTAAGTAGTATATTTTATATACCTAAAGTCATTGCAAAGCTTAGTGCTTTAGCAGCATAAACAACATTTGTGTCAACACAAATGGAAATAGTGTGGTGTGCAGTCGAGTTCTGAAATGAGGAGGCAAAGTCCTTACAGATTTATTTATTTATTTTTCATATTTATGTATTAATATTTTTTATAAACACTGGTCACACTGGTTCCCACTGGTCACAGACACGACGAAGCACCTTGAAATTGACCCCAAAATTGAAAAAATGTATAAAAAAATAAAAATAAAGCTTTATTGGGCATGCATAGCAGTGATACTAGTCACTAAAATGAAATTGTAATTTAATTGTTGAAACATGGAAGCCATAAAAAGAATAAATAAATTTATTAAAACCATTTTATTTGATTTACCATTATTATTATTATTATTATTATTATTATTATTATTATTATTATTATTATTATTATTATGCTTACAGAGTAGTCATAAAATCATTACATTTCAAATCTAATTTATTAAAAAGGTAATATTATCCTTACTATAAATGTAATATTACTCATAAATAAAAACAGTTAATGTGACTCATAATTATTGTTTTAAAAATGTTTTTTCCACAATTATTTCTACTCTATTTTATTTGTTAATGTACCAAATGCAGTTACTCAGGAATCTTTTTTTATTTTTTTTGCTTTTTTTTTTTTGCTTTTTTTTATTTTTTTTGCACACTGTACACAGACCAGGCATAACATTATGACTACTGACAGGTGAAGTGTATAACAATGATTATCTCTTCATCATGGAATCTGTTAGTGGGTGGGTTATATTAGGCAGCAAGTGAACATGTGTTAGAAGCAGAAAAAATGGGCAGGTGTAAGGATTTGACAGAGTTTGAAAAGGGCCAAATTGTGATGGCTAGACGACTGGGTCAGAGCATCTCCAAAACTGCAGCTCTTGTGGGGTGTTCCCAGTCTGCAGTGGTCAGTATCTATAAAAAACCTGTCCAAGGAAGGAACAGTGGTGAACCTGAGGCAGGCTCATGGATGGCCAAGACTCATTGATGCACGTGGGGAGCGAAGGCTGGCCTGTGTGGTCCGATCAAACAGATGAGCTACTCTACTGAACAAATTGTTCTTCTGGTTCTGGTAGAAAGGTGTAAGAAAACACAGTGCATCACAGTTTGTTGCGTGTGGGGCTGCATAGCCGCAGACCAGTCAGGGTGCCCATGCTGACCCCTATCCATTGCCAAAGCGCCAACAGTGGGCATGTGAGCCTTAGAACTAGACTACGGAGCAATGTCTTGATGCAGAAGGTGGGCTGGTCTGATTAATCACATTTTATTTTACATCATGTGAATGGCCATGTGCATTGCTTACCTGGGGAACACATGGCATCAGGATGCACTATGTGAAGAAGGCAAGCCGGCAGAGGCAGTGGGATGCCAGAGCCTTTGGTCCTGCCATCCATGCAGATGTTACTTTGACACGTACCACCTACCTAAGCATTGTTGCAGATTATGTTCAGCTTATGATGTAAACTGTATTCACTGGTGGCTGTGGCGTCTTTCAGCAGGAAAATGCACCCTGCCTGGCCTCCAATTGCCCCAGATCACAATCCAATCGAGCATCTTTGGGATGTGCTGAAGAAACAAGTTCGATCCATGGAGGCCCCACCTCTTACAGGACTTAAAGGATCTGCTGCTAACATATTGGTGCCAAATACCACAGCAAACAGGTCAAATCTACATATACTTTCCAAAGAAAGCAGAGTTTATTGTAAAACATGTTGAAGATTACTGAACAGGCTGGTGATTCATTAAATGATAAGCTATTTCCTCACTAAAGCTGTTTATTCAGCTTAGTGAAGCTTATAACCCCAGTTTTCAGTCTAGTTTCAATCCTTTGCACCCTAAAGCACAGGCACTCAAATCGTAACAATAGGAAATAGAAGGAAAACAGATAGAAAACGTTCCGCTGCGGTACATGGCAGGACATTAGTAACGTAACACTCTCTCGATCCCTGCTGCTCCCTTAAAACCCGAGCAGCCACAAACCTTATGGAGCAGAAAACTAAATTTGTATTTGTGTCCCACCCAGGACTGCCTGTTGCCGTTTATCTAGGATGGATGCCATTGCAGGGTCAGCTCCCTATAAAAGCAATGAAAAGTTCACCATTTGAATCTGAGAAAGTGTGATGGAAACAGACAGATTTTTTTTTTCACCAAGCTTGCATGAGCCACAAAACTGAAAACCCAAATCAGTCAGTTATTGAGTAATAAACAAGTGAAGGGCAAAGGCGAGATTCTCATGCCCAAGAAGGTGAAGGGTTGTGTTTGTTGTTTGTGATTAACTAACATCCTAGATATCTTACCACACATGACAGTTATGTCTGGGACTTGTTTTGTTTGTTCCAGTAATCAGTTTTGTATTTACGGAGAAGCTTGGCAAGGATGCTGAATGTAATGGCTTTTTAATGGTATAAACCCCATATGCTCTTGACTTCATAGTCACATGGCTCAGAAAGTTCTGTTGTCCAATAAGCAATGCTCCTGTAACAGATGGGCATCTTCCATCAAACTGAATGGAAATTCTAACAGATCGTTTTCTACAGCTATAATATTCCCACTTGCTCTCCAAGCATGTTGCCAGATGGTTGGGGTTTGGCAAAGGTGGAAGTTGAAAGGTGAAAGGTTGGCATTGTTCTGTTGGGTGAGAAGCAAGAACAGCGGATGCAGTTTCTCAGAAACAGAAAGCACCTGTAGTCTTTCTGAATCTGGTTATAGAAACCAGCTCCACATTTTACTGCCTATCTGGAATGATAAAGAGCCTTGAGAACATTAGTCATTGGGGCATTAGCTAAAGTTTTTTATATGATTTTGGAAGGTTAAAAAAAAATGAAAAACACATCTTAAGTGAAAACCAATGAGTTCAGCCAAAGTGGCTTTAAAATAATGTAAACCGTTTGGTTCCTTTAAGTTTTAACTTAAAGTTCCCACATTTCAACAGGTTGAAATGTTGCTCTTGTTTATGCTCTAATGCTCTTGTGTAATATTATAGTAAATATAAAATAATGATTATATATTGCTGATTTTGTTTTTTGGTTTTTGTTTTTGTTTTTTGCAAAAAGAAATGTAAGTTTATTCTGTAATGTTGCTACCAAATTTTTAATGGTGATGTTGTTTTTGTTTCACCATAACTGTCACAGACTCTACAGTAGCCGTTAGATATAAAAGTAATAAGTAAGTAGGTAAAATAATCATGCACAATTAAATAGTCTGCACTAACCAATATCCAGCACTAACCAATATACACTATATTGAACTCACATATGTGCTTAAAGTAAAATGGTCAAACATTTCCATAAACACACTCCTAAATCTTGTGCAAAGCCTTCCCAGAAGAGTTGAAGCTGTTATAGCTGCAAAGGATGGCCCAAGCACAGATGAAACCATATGGATTGAGAATGGAGTTTCAATAAACTTCATGTGCATGTAAAGGCAGGCATCCCAAAACTGTTGGCAATATAGTGTATCACTAGCCTGGCTTCGCCCTCCTACGTACTTCTGCTCAATTTTCATTTTCCTTCAGTACTACATCTGGGACTGCGGTGTATTCTTAGGTTTTCTCCGAACAAATTTATACCTGTCCAATCAGTGAACAGAGGGAGTGGCTGAGATCGATGACATTGATGTTGTGCGCTAGTTTGTGTTGTAGTTCAGTAATGGCGGCGGAGAAAAATGCGAACGAAACCATTCAATCCGTTGTGGCACTGCTGCCGAATCTCCAGAAGTTAAAGCCGGAGCATTAACAATCTTTGCTGAGGTTTGTTAGTTGCCCTCCTCCCCAACAGGGTGAATTCGGGAAAAGTTTGATTTTCCAGCTTGCTCCGTTAGTGGTGAAGGAGTTGGCTGAAGCCCTATTCAGACAGTAATTGTTTCTCGTGGGGTCGGAAGGTATTGCCATCATTTAAGTTACAGGAGCTAGTCAGTTATTTTATTGCCGTCCGTCTCTCACCACCCTCGTAAAATCCCCAGCCGAATGAACTACTACTTTTGACAAACACCAAGGTCGTGTGGTGATGTAAAAGCTGTCCAAATCCACATCTCAGAGTTTTCAAGAATATATCACTTTAAAATGCACTGTTTATAATCATTTTTGACCACTGCAGAGCACCGTACTGTTGCGCTTTACTGTTATTTGGTTGCATTTCTAGACTTGTATTTCTTTAAAATTCTGGCAAGTATTTACAAGAGCAAAATATTTCATCACCGCTCAAACAAATTCAAATAAAAACATGTAAACATTTGAATTGGTCCGTTATTATATCTGAGAGCTCTGAATAAACACGAGTGAACTTTGCAACGTTATTTCTCTCACTAAATGCTTTCACCACAGCTAACAGCAAGCGCACAACATGAATACAGTAAGAGCTTCTGTTGAGCTTAATGGGCAGCGTCATTCAAACGGCAGTTTGGACAAGTGTGCACTGCAAATAAACGTGTGACTGACAGATCCGAACATTATACAGTGTGTTCTTTGATTGCTCTCTGTAGTTTAATAATTTAAATAAAAGATTTGTTTCATGCTGCTAACAGAAATGACGTGAAGTTGATCGTTTTAGTCACTGGCTTGATTCACTGATGCATCAAGACGGCCAGCGGCGGGACTGACAGTATTAAACAAATTTTGCGACACATCAGAACTCACGGATCCCAGATCAGGCATTAATGAACACTGTTACTCACTGTTTATGGCGGTGCTGTCACATCCATATGATAAAGCCTGTGCTGACATCGAGACTGATAAACTGAATCCATTCTCTACTTATTCTCTGGGCGGGCAAAGCAGAGGAAGGGGAGGTAACCATTCCTGGTATGACACCATAACAGGAGAATTCAAGATCAGCTCGTCTGAGCTGTCATTTTCTCAAAGGCAGAGAAAGACAGCCAGAACTCAGTTTACACCGATCATTTCTAGCCACTTGGGGACAACATTCAGGCCAGGGGAACTCATATTAATGTTGAAAAATATAAAATAAAATAAAAATGTCATGCCATGGGACCTTTAATGCTTCCATTAATTCCACAGCTACCTATAGATTCATATTAACTTAGTGAGTGAAGCTGTTTGGAATTCTCGTGTCAATCAACTAAATTGTTTCCATATAAATGTTTTTTATAGTTCACAATTCAATCACTCTCAAGATAATGGATGAACTTTGAAAGTCAAGAGTCTGCTCAGGGAAGTATGGAGAAATAAGATGAGGAAACATAATAATAATAATAATAATAATAATAATAATAATAATAATAATAATAATAATAATAATAATAATAATAATAATAATAATAATACATTTTATTTATAATGCACTTTAGATTAAATAAAATCTCAAAGTGCTACAGAATTAAAAACAATCAACAACAATAAATAAATAAGTAAATGAATAAAATAAAATAAATAAAGAAGTAACAAGTCAATTAAAAGCTCTGCTAAAAAGGTGAGTTTTAAGACCACGCTTAAAAGCATCTATAGTCTGTGGAGTCCGCAGGTGGTCAGGGAGAGCATTCCACAGGGGCATCAAAGATTGGTCGAGGGAGTTTTAAGACGAAACAGAGAAACAGAGCGGAGGTTACGAGTGGCTGTTTGTGTGGTGAGGAGTTCCTTAAGACAGGAGGGAGCATCACCATAGATGCACTGGTGCGTAAAGAGAGAGAACTTATACTCGGTCCTGAATGACACAGGAAGCCAGTGGAGTGATTTTAGAATGGGGGTGATGTGGTCGTATTGCGCACCCTCATGAGGATCCTAGCAGCACTGTTCTGAATACACTGCAGCCTCTGGAGATTTTTGCTAGGGATGCCGATAAGGAGCACATTGCAGTAGTCCAGCCTGGAGGAGATAAAGGGGTGGACAAGCTTCTCCGCATTTGCCAGTGTTAGAATGGGACGAAGTTTGGCAATGTTTCTGAGGTGGAAGAAGGAGGTCTTACACAGGTGTTTGATGTGCGCTTCAAAAGTAAGCTGTGATTCCATTCTGACCCCCAGACTGAAGTGACTGAAGTGGAAAGTGGAATGACCTGACCAGAGAAAGCAATGCTGGTGATAACGGACTTCTGGACCTGAAGTGGTGTGCCGACTATAGCTTCAGTCTTGGAGCTGTTTAGCTGCAGAAAGTTTTGCTTCATCCACGCCTTTATCTCATCCAGGCAAGTGATCAAAGTGGATGGTGTGATATCAGCAGAGGGAGATGAACTTGTCCTAAAGTAAAGTTGAGTGTCATCAGCATAGCAGTGAATAGAAATCCCATGCCGGCTGATAAGACGGCCAAGAGGGAGCATGCAGTTTATGAACAGGGTGGGTCAGAGCACTGAGCCTTGAGGGACACCGCAGGTGACATTGTGTGACAGGGATGTAGCCTCTCCTAACGCAACATATTCAGTTCTCCCAGTGAGATAAGAAGAAAACCAGTTGTGGACCGAGTCAGAGAGACCGATGGTGGAATGTAAACGGTGAAGGAGGATGTTATGGTCAACTGTATCGAAAGCTGCAGTTAAGTCCAGGAGGATGAGAAGGGATGGGGAGCCAGCATCTGCCGCCATCAACAGATTGTTTGTGATCCTGACCAAAGCTGTTTTTGTGCTGTGTCCTGAGCGGAAACCAGACTGAAATTTCTCACAAAGATTGTTATGCTCCAAATGGACATGAAGCTGTGCAGCAACAACATTTTCCAGCACCTTAGAGAGGTGTGGGAGGTTGGAGATGGGCCTGTAGTTGTCAATAACATCTGGGTCTAAAGTAGGTTTTTTTAGAAGTAGTCTGATGATAGCAGTTTTTAGAGATGAAGTAACAAGGTCAGCCTGGGGGGAATTATTAATAATCTTGATTATAAATGGACTTAAGACACAGAGGTTAGATATTACCAAGGCTATAGGAAAATGATCCAGTGCACAGGTGGATGGTTTCATTTTTCTGATGATGTCCTCAACCTCGAGCTGTTTGATGATGGAGAAGCAGCAGAGATGTTGGAAGGTCCCTGGCTGTGGATCAACAGATGGGACAGGCAGAACGGAGGTGCTAGATAGAAGCAAGTGGATGTTGTCTACTTTGTTCCTAAAAAAGGTCATGAACTTATTTCACCTCTCTTCTGTGGCTTTTGAAAAAGAGTGGGTTTGCGGTTTGAGGATGTGATTTATAGTGGAGAAAAGCTTCTTGGTGTTTTCAGGGTTATTGTTCATGGTGCAAGAGTAGAACTGTGACTGAGCATCTCTCAAGGACCTTGCGTAGGCCTTCTGAGGATCTCTATAGGCTTGCCTATGAACAGTGAGTCATGAGAGCTTGAGACGCCTCTTAAGTACACATCCAACCGTCTTCATCTTCCGCAGTTCGCTGGTGTACCAGGGTGCTGAGCGCGAGAAGGTGACCATTCTAGTTTTGACAGGTGCGTGAAGATCTAGAAGGCTGCTCAGAGACTTGTTGTAGAAGTCAACCGACTCCGAGACTGAGGAGAGATCAGCAGAGGAGAATTGCTGAAGGTCTGTAGTTAAAGGGTCTTGGTTAATCTTTTTCAGGTTCCTGAAGCAAATTTGACGGGTATCTTTGGTAAGGGAAGAGGGGCGTGACAGCTCCAATGAGATGGCCGGGTGGTCAGACACACCCAGGTCATACCCCAAGAGGTTTCTAATATGAGGAGAGTTGGAAATGACCAAGTCCAGAGTGGGCCCCCTAGAATGAGTGGGGCCAACCACATGCTGTTGGAGATTGAGGCAGTTAAATTGCAGAAACTCAGCTGCCAGGTGGCAAGAGGGGGTATCTACATGAATATTAAAATCTCCTAATATTAAAATGTTGGCAGAAGTAGAGCAGAGTGTTGTGAGAAAGTCGTGCATCTCAGAGATAAAAACAGAATTTGTTTTTGGGGGCCGATAAATAAGCAGTATTGTCAAAGAAAAAGGCGGTTTACATTTAAAAGCAAGGTATTCAAATGATGACACTGTGAGCAAAGGGAGAAAAGACAGCTCCAATGATTGTCTATGATTTACAGCTAAGCCACCATCACAACCAGTGTAACAGGCTTTCTTCAGGTAGCTGTAACCAGGAGGACAAGCATCATTAAGTGCTGCGTAAACTGCAGGCTGATGCCATGTTTCCATTAAGCACATAAGGTCTTGGATGAAAGATGACTTATTTGTGAGGCATCGTGCATTAAAAATTTCTCTTTTGAATGTTGATGGGGTGGTGAATCTCGTTATTGTCCGTAAAACACTAAAAAATCCACTCCACGTTTTCTGTCATGCGCTGTGCTAAAAGATCTCGCAGTGTGTCCCATACAATCCAGCTTAGATTGGTGAGATCTCGCAGTGATTCCCGTGTTACCAAAACGGAGCGCAACACTGTTGTGATGACGCGGCAGATGTGCGACAGAGGTCCAGATGGATGGTATGACTGATGCAGAGTTTTCAGACTGATGATAAACTAGCCCGCGACGAGAGCCTCTATGAATGTAACGCGGTCTGCGCAGAAGTCCAAGTTCCTTAATGACCGCGATGCACGCCGGAAATGTGCGGTCGTTGAAATTTAGCAGCTGTGGGATGGAATATTTAAGCTTCATGACGGCCGCTGGAAGGTTTTGACTAGCGCTATGCATTATAGAAACACAGAGCTGGAACACTGTCAGGCTCAGCGAGATGATGGTCCATACCATAGCAGAGGAGTGTATGCGCCAACTCCCAGTAATCCCAGCAAACAGCCGATTTTTAGAAGAGATAGCAGGGGGGGAGTAAAAGTCTTTGAAATTGGAAGAAAAACCGTAAAAATCCGTACAAAAAGGTTTTAGATGTATAAAAGTGATGAACAATGAAAGTCCTCTCCTGTCATGAGGAAGTCCATTCAAACTGCCAACTGTCAACAGCCGAGAAGAGCTATCCGAGACGATAAGATCCAAGCAATATGTCCCAAAATTAGCACTGAGTGAATGTACTAGTTACTGAAAAAAATAAAATAAAAATAAAATCTATAATTAACGTATATAAACAAAAATTGGGTGAAAAAGCGGCGAACAGACAACGCCAGTGTCCTCTCCCCCTCGTTGATAGGCAACTTACCTAAAACATGCTTTGTCTAAGGCACACACTTAAGTTGAGAAGACGGCAGAACAGCAGAAAGAGTCCTACATGAAGGGAACTGAAGCTGTGTTTCGAACAGCTTACCATTTGACCAAGGAGAACAGACCCTTTCCTGACCATGAGAGCCTCATTGAGCTGCAGGAACTGAATGGTATAAAGATGGGCCCAATATTTAATTTGTGTTACAGTGCACCACAAATAATTAAACATGTTGCCAATGAGATGCAGAAAAAAAAATCATCAGTAGCATAATAGCATCATCCAGTTAACAGTCGTAATTGATGAGGCCTCTTATTTAAGTCACAAAGTTGCCATGACAGTTTCAGTTAAAGCATCAGTTCAAGAAAAATAAAGCCCTGAATTCTTGAGCTTATTGAACTGTAACATCGTAGAGCAGATGGCATAGTACTAGGTTTACTCACTTGTGCTGGCTTTACAGAAGAATGGCTTCATGAAAACTGCATAACATTTGTAACTGATCAACCATGTTGACCTTGACATTCCCAAGCTTTTTGTATGGCACTGTATGAACCATAGGCTTAAACTAGTGCACCAGATGTAGTTGATGAACACTGTCAATCACATTTTTCAAGCTTAATCTAGCTTTTATGCACATGCTATATTCTCTGTATAGTATGAGCGTGATGGTATTAGGCGAAGTACCCACATTTGTCTATTACGAGAGAGAGAGAGAGACAGAGAGAGAGAGAGAGAGAGAGACAGGGGGGGTGAGAGAGAGAGAGCAAATTAACATAAACATAAGCATTCTGTAGAATTATTAAAATTACAACAATGTTGTTAGTCATATGCAAGTGGATGGTTGTCAAAACACCCTGCCACTGTCACTCATTGTTTAGCTGTATTAGCATGGTGCTTTGAAATTAGCAGGAGGTTGATAGGCCGTGCTTTACTAGAGAAACTACACTTTGACATAATATAACTCTTACAAAATAGCCATATATATATATATATATATATATATATATATATATATACACTCTAAAAAATTCTGGGTTAAAAACAACCCAAGTTGGGTTGAAAATGTACCAACCCAACAATTGGGTTGTTTTAACCCAATGGTTGAGTTGTTTTAACCCAGTGGTTGGGTTAAATGTTGCTTAAGACAACCCAATTGCTGGGTAAGAACAACTCAACCATTGGGTTAAAACAACCCAATTGTTGGGTTGGTGCAGTTTCAACCCAACTTGGGTTGTTTTTAACCCAGCATTTTTTAGAGTGTATAGCTCTTTTCCAAAACACGATAAACAGCAAATGAAATAAAAAAAATAGTGTGTCATGCCATTTTGCTGTGTACTGAACCTATTCTCTGCTCCATCTTTGGTGACAATTCACTATATTTCCTTGTTTAAATGTACAGCAAGATGCAGTTTCTTTTCAAACCGCTATAAGCGCTGAGCCTGTTATTAACCTAAATGTGATATATCCTCGCATCTCATCTTGAGCCCCTGCCCCTTTGAAAGTAAAAGTGCCCTTTTCGATTTCCCTGCGAGGCCCTGCGAATGCGATCCCAGCCGGAACAGAATCCCGCCCGGGACAAGAGTCTTACCGGCAATCTACGACAGCCCACAGCCCACACCGGGACGCAAGTCTTACCAACAATTTACGACACCATCCCATACTGCCCCATCCCCCGGAATGCAATTCTAACCGGCAATTATCTTGACCCCTGATGTCATATGCTGCATGTGACATGTGCTTGTTGTTGTTTTTTTTTTGTGTTTTTTTATACATAAACCAACTACATATAAAAAGGATTTGTAGCGGGGTTTTTTTAGAATTTATAATCGACAATATTGTTTTTTTTCATTTAACAATCATTGTTTAACATGTTTAGACTGAGCCAATAGAATATTAACAAAATGTATGGGTGTAGGTTAAAAAAATACACTTTCATGAAAACTATTGAAATGGATTTATAAAGTTTTGGAAAAGAGCTCCTCATATTTTTTACTTTCTTACCTCAGAATTAGATCTTCTGTTGTATTTTCAGAAGAGATAGCAACACAGACTGGAAAACCTCCATGTGGGATCGTAAAGGAAGCCAGAGAAATTTGAAACATATGACTCCGATCTTATCTGTGATTCGTGGAATTGGTAGTGTTACTCTCCCCGTGTTACAACTATTTCCGGTCTCCCTTTTGCTAGTTGGCCAGTAGCTTTTGGACTCTTCATTATGTTTGAACATCACTGGGAGCTCTTGTGCAGCACTTTAAGAATGCTTGTTCTGATGAGAGGAGGTCCAGCAAAGAGCAACAAATGTGCAGAGGTTTATTGGAACGTGTTCAAAATCCTGAATTTCTTCGTGACCTTGTGTTTATGTATGGCATACACGTCCTTCTCAAAAAATTAGCATATTGTGAAACGTTCATTATTTACCATAATGTAATGATAAAAATTAAACTTTCATATATTTTAGATTCATTGCACACCAACTGAAATATTTCAGGTCTTTTATTGTTTTAATACTGATGATTTTGGCATACAGCTCATGAAAACCCAAAATCTCAAAAAAATAGCATATTTCATCCGACCAATAAAAGAAAAGTGTTTTTAATACAAAAAAAAGTCAAACTTCAAATAATTATGTTCAGTTATACACTCAATACTCGGTCGGGAATCCTTTTGCAGAAATGACTGCTTCAATGCGGCGTGGCGTGGAGGCGATCAGCCTGTGGCACTGCTGAGGTGTTATGGAGGCCCAGGATGCTTCGATAGCGGCCTTAAGCTCATCCAGAGTGTTGGGTCTTGCGTCTCTCAACTTTCTCTTCACAATATCCCACAGATTCTCTATGGGGTTCAGGTCAGGAGAGTTGGCAGGCCAATTGAGCACAGTAATACCATGGTCAGTAAATCATTTACCAGTGGTTTTGGCACTGTGAGCAGGTGCCCGGTCATGCTTAAAAATCGAAATCTTTATCTCCATAAAGCTTTTCAGCAGATGGAAGCATGAAGTGCTCCAAAATCTCCTGATCGCTAGCTGCATTGACCCTGCCCTTGATAAAACACAGTGGACCAACATCAGCAGCTGACATGGCACCCCAGACCATCACTGACTGTGGGTACTTGACACTGGACTTCAGACATTTTGGCATTTCCTTCTCCCTAGTCTTCCTCCAGACTCTGGCACCTTGATCTCCGAATGACATGCAACATTTGCTTTCATCCGAAAAAAGTACTTTGGACCGCTGAGCAACAGTCCAGTGCTGCTTCTCTGTAGCCCAAAAGTGGCTTGACCTGGGGAATGCGGCACCTGTAGCCCATTTCCGGCTCACGCCTGTGCACGGTGGCTCTGGATGTTTCTACTCCAGACTCAGTCCACTGCTTCCGCAGGTCCCCCAAGGTCTGGAATCGGTCCTTCTCCACAATCTTCCTCACGGTCCGGTCACCTCTTCTCATTGTGCAGTGTTTTTTTGCCACACTTTTTCCTTCCCAGAGACTTACCACTGAGGTGCCTTGATACAGCACTCTGGGAACAGCCTTTTCATTCAGAAATTTCTTTCTGTGTCTTACCCTCTCGCTTGAGGGTGTCAATGATGGCCTTCTGGACAGCAGTCAGGTCAGCAGTCTTACCCATGATTGCGGTTTTGAGTAATGAACCAGGCTGGGAGTTTTTAAAAGCCTCAGGAATCTTTTGCAGGTGTTTAGAGTTAATTAGTTGATTCAGATGATTAGGTTAATAGTTTGTTTAGAGAACCTTTTCATGATATGCTAATTTTTGAGACAGGAATTTGGGGTTTTCATGAGCTGTATGCCAAAAGTATTAAAACAATAAAAGACCTGAAATATTTCAGTTGGTGTGCAATGAATCTAAAATTTTATCATTACATTATGGAAAATAATGAACTTTCACAATTTAACACTGTAAGTGTCTTGTCACGGAGTTTGGACACGGTCTATAACTCTCCTCGAAGCAAAGCATCTGCTGAAAAGCACAATCAGGGTGAACATTCATTTAAATGTTGAAAATGGTTGAAAAGCACCATGCTGCCTCTTCTGTGCGTTCTAGACAGTGCAGTGTGAAATCCTTGCAGAGAGAAATTTTGTCTGGAAAATACTGTAGTAGAGGGGTAGACAAGCTGTTTTAAACCATTGAGCCAGAAATATGAGCACTTATTTAGAAAGCCTGCATTGGGTTGAGAGAGTATATCACTGTGGTTTTCATGAATATGTTGTGTGTGTGTGTATATATATATATATATATATATATATATATATATATATATATATATATATATATATATATATATATATATATATATATATATATATATATATATATATTCATACTGTGTCAATCAATATGTATACTGTGCATTCCTAAAACCTCTGGGCAAGTTGAACTTCCATAGTAAAGCTCTTGCTAATGTGCTAATTTTAAATTTAAATTTAAACATTTGAATATTGTGTTTCTTGGCTGCTTTTGAAGATATCAAACTGATTGGTAAAAAAAAATAAAAAAATAAGATCATTTTCAGAATTAATTAGCAGATGCACTCTAGCTGAACTTGCACCTCTAAGAGAGAAAATGTTTCAGAGAACCTTCAAAGCAGCTTTGTGTGGCTGGGAACTTTGAACAAGTACTGCAAGAAAAAAAACAAAAAACAATTCACTCTTTTTAAAAGTGCTCCATTAGCATTCAGTGAAGCTCTGGGTATAGTTATTGAACAAATGTTCACTTGATGAACATTACTTTGCCTCCTTAATTTGGCTCCACAATGGTCATCATAGAAATGTTGTTGCCTTAAAGGTTAAACAGTATCCTGACGCACTGCATAAATAATTTCATTACTGTAGGATACCTGAAACCCTTGAGTCCCACAGCAAAAGGAATTTTCAAGTGAGTGTGGTAGTGTTTTCTACCAATTATTTCAAATCGTCTCACTGGTCCAACAAAACCATTCTCATTCTCTGAGTATGTATTGAAAAGAACCCTTTCACCAAACACATCAGGCCCTGGCAGATGGGATGTTTACATTGCCAATAGGGAAAAGGAAGAAGCAAGAAATATACAATGAAATCAAAGAAGCTAAAATCTTACCCATCTTGGTTAATGAAACTGTCCTTAGTGATTTTATGCATTAAAACAGAGATTTTGAAAATGAGAAATTGAAGATATCAGCATACAGAGTATATGGAAAGGGTTTTATCTGCCCAGTTTGAGAAAAGTATGATTCCCCAAATCTTCAGAAATGAAGAGAATAGTGTAGTTACAGTCAATCAACTTTATCTGTTTATTTTAGGCACACTGCCTGTATTTGGTCTCAACATTACAGTGAGATTTTTTATTTTATTTTATTTTTATTTTTATAGATCCACAGTTGTATTCTTGAATGCATTTGTGATATAAACTAGTCAATTTCTGCATAACATTTAAATGTTAACGAAACATACTGATGGTCACTTTGCATGTCAGTCAGACAGTTGCTTCCTGTCTGGCAGCAATGAGAGTCAGACATGTTGCTGAAAGTCAAACGTCTGGCTACATAGGGATATACATTTACATTGTTTGAAAAAAGATGTGAAGAAAAAGTGACTATCTGAAGAAGGCACAAGCATCACATATTGGATCTATTCATGATATAATCTGCATCTATTCCTCATCTTCAAGTCATTTTAATTTCCATTACAGTGTGTCCCACATAACTAAAACTGTGGTTGAGTCAAGTGATTCACATACAGTTGTAAAGGTTCTCCAATCACCTGTGCTCTAAAGATAAAGTTATTACTTCTTCATTGACCAGAAACTGCTTTACTGATGTAACAAACCTTCAGGAACATTGGATCAACACTCTCAAGGGGTCATGAATATAGAAATCAACTTTTCATTTAGCCTTTGATATGTAAAAGTTCATCTTAATATAAGAATATCCTGTAAGTTTCGGAGATAAAACTTCCTTTCAAAGAAAAGCTTTTGTTGACACCAGGCCCAGCAAATGCTCAATCTCAGAAAGTGCCAGCCTGTGATGTCTGTCACACCCTTTCCTGTCTTGTGTGCACATGTGAGTTTTGTGATGTCGAGCATGTGCTCCTGTCATTGTCAGATCCCTCCCCCTTGTTATCTGATTAGTGTTTATTGGCCCCACCTGTGTTCCCTGATTCCCTTTTGATTTCTTCCCTTTATAAGCTCCTTGTGTTTATCAGTCTTGGTCGGATCGTGGTATGTCATGTCTGCGTCTTCCGGTTCCCCCTGATTTCCCTGTTGGTATGTTTTTGAGTTATGTTTTATTATGTATTTAGCCCCCTCGTGGGTTTTGTTTTGTATTTATGTTTCTTTTTGTAAATAAATCACCTTTCCTTGCACTTGAGTCCTCGCACCATTTTCCTATGTGTTTGTGACGTGACAATGTCAGAGTGTTGTGAAACACCGCCTTCTGAAACAGAAGAAGTACACCTGAACATAAACCCATCAGCAGGCCTGGAATCTTAAATAGTGGGGGAAAAAATCCTTTCTTGATGTGCGTTGTCCACTCTTGATATTTGAAGGAAAAATACAGTTGCGGAAGTTTTGATCGTGCCTGCAGCTCTACAAATGTCTGTTAGCGAGGCACCATGCGCTAAAGCCCAAGAGGAGGCTACACTCCTAGTGGAGTGTGCTCTAACCCCCAGGGGGCATGGTATGCCCTTAGCCTAATATGCCAGGACAATGGTGTCCACTATCCAGTGAGACAACCTCTGCTTGGAGAGACTCTTCTTTTTCTGCTTCCCCCCCATTTCAGACAAAGAACTGGTCTGAGAAGGTAAGGAGGTTCTTCCTTAGAGGTATTGACCAGGGAGGTGCTGTCGCAAGGATTATGAGTTCGGAGAATCAGGTTTGGCCGGGTGATGACCTGCCCCCAGATCTTGCACAGTAGCTGTGCGGGAAGGCTCACTGGAGGAAATGCATATTTGCATGGGCCTCGCAACTAGCTGTGTGCTAGTGTATCCGTACCGAGGGTTCCTTCGGTCAGGGAGTAGTACCATTGGCAGTGGGACTGGGAAGAGTAGTGGGAGGCAAACAGATCTATCTGTGCATCGCCGAACTGTTCCCAAATCAGTCTGGGGATGGAATCTTCATTCCCCCAGAAGTGGCTGAAACTGTGAGAGCTCATCAGCTGCACGATTCTGGTCAACTGGTATATGAACGGCACGAAGCGACCTCCGATGCTTTAGACTCCATAGGAGGAGATGGCGGGAGATGTCAAGCGAGTTGCAACATCCGGCGGAGAAGCTTTTTTCTTCTCAATTGCTGACTGTCTGCAATGAAACTAAATATCAACAGTTATTACACTTTAAATTTATATTGAATTCATAAGAGTTTTAAAAGTAATAAACAATATGCTTAAATTCTCATTTCCGAAACAGACGTTCTCTTCACCGCAACTGCGGTGTTTTGTTAATAAAGAACATTTTCATAAAAAATTGTAAATCTAACAATTTTCGAAATGTAGAAAACTACCTGTTTTGGTAATGATAATCAAAATGTTGTGTAAACATTCTGACAAGAGAATATTTAACATTTAACTGCAGAGATATAAAGAGATGATGGTAGCCATCTTGAAATTAACTGGTCCATGTGCTCGGTCACTTAAAACCAAACTGTATTTAATTTATTTTTGTGCACTTAAACAGTCCTCAAAAAGTGTTGCGGAGGATGAGAACATCAGGCATGAACACAATTCTCATAATTTTTCTTCATTATTGTTATACATGAATCTGTCAAACATCCGTTTATTTTTTTTCTAAATATTTTTATGCTAATTTGTCTGTGTGATTTGTGTCATTCAGACGTATGATAATATCTTAAGTTTCCTATATCGTGGGAACTTCGAATTTTGGGATGCTCCCTAAGCATCAACGCATCTGAAGTATTAGTGAAACTAGTCCAATCCTGATTGGTGCTACATCATGACGTAGATATGACGGCATACCCGGAAGCTATATAGGGGAGCCCGGCGCATTGTAGCTTCAGTTATCACTCTTCAGCATAACGCTCTATGTGTGCAAACTGTCTATTTACTGTTGTTTGTCCCTATTTATATATATAACAGAGAATAATGGAAACCGAGTTTAAGAGGTGTGTGCACCCGTGTCCCCGCTTCATTTCGGAAGCGGACACACACTCTCTGTGTGTACATTGCCTGGGTGACCAGCATGCTTAGGCGGCTCTCGAGGGAGCCGCCTGCAGTCATTGTGTGCTGCAATCTCGGTTGGCAGTCTTTGATGAGGCCGGCCAACCACAAGTGTCCCGTGGTTCTGGTCCCGCAGATCATGGGGCTCACAGCTGGACTTGTCAGCGGAGATTGAGACTGCAGAGGCCCTTTCTCAATCTTCCTCTGACATCTCAAGGGATCTCCTACCTCGTGTGGAAGCCCGCAAAGCGGTTTCTTCCCCGGGGGGGAGAATCCGATGTTGATCCTCTTCGGTTATGAGGATCTGGACAAGATCAACATCGAGGCAGGTGGAGCGGGTTATATGCAGGTGGAGCGGCCTGCTACACATGAGGGCCCTACAGTGGTGGCTAAAAACCAAAGGGTTTTCCCCCAGAGGGAACCCGTTCCGTATGATCAGAGTAACGGGCAAATGCCTTTGTGCTCTAGTTATATGGGGGAAAAAAATGGTTTCTGTCCCAAGGGCCAGTGCTGGGAGCATCATGTTGCCGAAAAAAAAAGTTTCCACAGATGCCTCTCTCACTGGTTGGGGCGCGGTCATGGAAAGCCGCTTTGTGAGGGGTCCATGGGAGGACCGTCATTCCACCTGGCACATAAATTGCCGAGAAATGATGGCAGTCTACAAAGCTCTGAGGAGTTTCTTCCCGGAACTTCGCAGGCACTACGTTCTGGTCTGCACAAACAATATGGTAGTCGTGGCATACCTGAACCGCTAAGGGGGGTTGAGATTGCGCCCCCTATGCAAATTTGCCGCATCTCATTCTCCGTTGGTCACAAGGGAAACTGTTATCCCTCAGGGCAATGTATATCTCGGGGATACATAATCAGGGGGCAGACATACTGTCAAGGCAGCGGCTGAGGCCCGGGGAATAGCGGCTCCATCCAGAGGTGGCGGAGTCAATATAAAGGAGGTTCCGCCCAGTGGAAGTGGATCTGTTCGTGTCTCGAGAGACGTCCCACTGTCCACTGTGGTTCTCCCTCACGCATCCAGCCCCGCTGGGGTTGGATGCCGTGGTTCCGACGTGGCCGAGGCTGCCTATTTACTCATCTCCCCCGATCGGTCTGCTCCCAGGGGTCCTGGAGAGCGTCCGGCAGCAAGGAGTCAGTCTTCTTCTGGTGGCTACTTGTTGGCCGACTGTAGTGTGGTTCTCAGATATAATAGCTCTGCTGGTGGGTCCCCTGTTGCAGGTCCCTCTGAGGAGGGACCTCCTGTCGCAGGCAGGGGGCACAATATTTCACCCCCGCCCCAAAATATGGAAACTCTGGGTCTGGCCCCTGAGGGGGCAGGTACTGAGAAGATGGGCTGCCAGCAGACGTTATAGAGACCCTACTTAGTTCCAGGGCCCCGTCTACAGGGAGACTGTACAGCCTCAAGTGGAATGCTTTCGCTACTTGGTGTAGAGAACGTGAGGTGGACCCAGTTAACTGCCCAGTTGCCTTAGTGCTGGAGTTCCTCCAAAATCGGTTCTCTGCAGGGCTTACCCCTACCACACTTAAGGTGTATGTGTGAGCTATTGGAGCTTTCCACGCTCCGTTAAGTGATGTGCCTCTGGGTAGGCACCATTTGGTTGTACGTTACCTCCATGGGGCACGGAGGATGAGGCCTGTAGTCCGTACCAGAGTACTAACATGGGATCTGGCAGTGGTGCTTGAGGGTCTGGCTGAGGCCCCCTTCGAACCACTGGAATCGGCAGAACCCAAGAATCTGACGCTTAAAGTATCATTCCTCCTAGCTATCACCTCTCTTAGGAGAGTGGGGGATCTTCAGGCCTTGGCAATTATGCCAACCTGCCTGGAGTTTGCCCCCAAAGAAGTCAAAGCCATACTGCACCCTAGACCTGGCTACGTGCCTACGGTCCCGTCCAGTGTGTTCAGGTCCTTGGTCCTTCAGGCATTTAATCCCACGCCCCACATGACGGCGGAAGAAGGGAGACTGTTCCTCTTGTGCCCGGTTTGGGCCCTGAGGGTTTATTTGGAAAGGTCAGCTCAGTGGAGGAAATCAGACCAGCTGTTAGTGTGTTTTGGCTCACCCAAGAAAGGGTTGCCTGCATCAACCCCTAATATTAATAATTGGATTGTGCAGGCTATAGCCTTGGCATATCAGGTGTGCAATCTGCCTTCCCCTATAGCCTTGAGGGCCCATTCCACCAGGGGCATGGCCTCCTCGGTGGCCCTTCTCCCCGGGGTCCCTATGCAGGACATCTGTGAAGTGACTGGTTGGGCTACTCAGCACACTTTTATACGATTTTACAGCTTGCACCTCCCTGCGACACCCCGCGGCAGGGTACTCCAGTCTTAATTGTGCCTGGTTTCCTGCTTCACAATAGGGCGTATCCTTGGTGTGGCCTCGTGGGTACTCGTTCCCCAAATTTGTCGTTCCGACACAGTGCGAAGTTCCCTCGATATAGGGAACGTCTCGGGTTATGTATATAACCCTTGTTCCCTGAGAGGGGATGAGCAGTGTGTCTCGTCGTCACACGACGTATCGTCTGAGAGTGTTTGCTTCATCGCGATAATTGACACTACAATGTGCCGGGCTCCCCTATATAGCTTCCGGGTGTGCCGTCACATCAACGTCATGATGTAGCATCAATCAGGATTGGACTAGTTTCATTCATACTTCAGATGCTTAGGGAGCATCCCCAAATTCATCATTCTGACGCAGTGCTCGTTCCCTCTCAGGGAACAAGGGTTATATACATAACCCGAGATGTTTTCTGAGGCTTGACTTAAACAGCTTTAAGTGGTGGCGCTGAAAATTTCTGATCAGACTGAGCCTTTTTCAGGCATTACTATGAAATGTGCTTTCATAGCTGTTAATATTATGGTAATGTAATATATGGCATGTCCAGGTCTGTGTATGTGTATGAGATGCTTTGCTTTGCTTTACTGCAATAGGTGATTAGGAGTGTGATGTGGAATAAATTAGCATTAACAAAAACACATAAATATGGACCCAGACGGTTGAGGTTTGTGTGCACCTTTTCATTCATAAAAATCTTTTCTGTGAATCTTTGATCTCGCTCTGACTGCTGTAGTGATTATGAAGCCATGAGAGTGCATGCATTAAACACAAGGTCTGACAGTAATCTTTTATCCTGTTCACCTTCGAGACACGACATACTGAAGCAATATGATCTTTTTCCAGCAAAAACTCCAGTTTTCTCACATCAGTTCACCCAGTGGTGTATTACATTTTTCATCAGGGGTTATAAATTAGAAATGCATTGTGGTCAGTTCTTTCCAGTGTCTGGGAATCTACTTTGAAACTGCAGCATGCCAAGCTATAAACGAACCGTAATATAAGATAATCTATAGTTGAGCTACCCTTTAAAAAGGGAATTTGCTGCAATGCAATCTACTAACAAAAATGTCTCGGTTACGTATTGTAACCCTCTTCCCTAAAGGAGGGAATGGAGATGTACGTCAAACGTGCTGTTACAGCAATATATAACTATAAATATGATACAAAAGAAGAAGACCTAACATTATCATATTAGACTTGAATCAGCGAATTGTTTTGTTTTTGTTTTTTGGGATCTGTGCATTTAAATGCATCGGACAAATAAACTGATTCACAAAATATATATATATTCAAACACTACATATTGTATAGAATAGTTTCAACACATACATAATTGTATCATTTTCTCAGCTCATTCAGCTATAATGTTAATGATTTGGGACTTTTTTGACATCATGCATCCTTTGTCCTTTGTCAATTTCGAAAACGAAAATTGAAATCAAGATATGATTTAAATAAAAGGCTTGGCTTGACTAAACTCAAGTGTTGAATGCTATTGTGTTCTTATCTGACCTCGTTGATTACTCTCTTAATTAATTTAGTCAAGCCAAGCCTTTTGCTTAAATTATATCTTGATTATGATGGTTTTATTTTGTCGATTCCTCAAATCAAACCACATATGAATTATTTGTCATGCATTTATATACTGCTACTCTTTGGGAAGCATTGTGTGTTATTGGAAAAACTATTCAACTTTGAAAACTACTGCAAAAAATACAAAAAACAAAAACTGTGTAATATGTTAAATAATCTAGTCAGTAAATCTAACAGTTCACCAGGATCAAATTTAGTTGGTTTAACCTGAAACAATAAGACTCTGTTCTTAAAACAGTGTTTTATAGTATTCTGTTGCGGCCGCATTCACACCTGCTGGGACTGGAATGATCCCAGGAGCATCTTTTTCACCAGATGGACCAGTTTTTGTTGCTTTTTTCAGCTCTTGGACCTATCTGCAGCAAGCTGCCATCAGGTTCTAATCTCGGAGATAAAATATATATCAAAATAATGACCATTCCTGCTCCGTCAATCTTCAGTTATTCACTACAGTCAGGTATTGCACAGGGCTTTGTGGCTGCAATAGTCATATTTCCTGCTGACAGTTTCAGGAAACAGTTTCCTTGAACAGCATCTGTTGAGGCAGAGGAGCAATGAAAAGACTTAGCCTCGAAAAGGTCATCTTTTTTCGATATTTGAGATTATATCAGATTATCCAGTCCAACGTTGGTTTATTGTTTCTATTGCATTAAAATTGATGTCATGAATAAAGCCACACAAGGTTCAACACGCTGCACATTGGTGGTGGCTGAGGAGATTCCCCCTTCTATGTAAAAGGTTTTGAGTGCCTAGAAAAGCGCTATATAAATGTAACAAATTATTATTATTATATTATATTAGGGCCGGGACTTTAAAGCGTTAATTAATTACGCAAAAAAATAAAAAATAACAATTTTAACCACACTTATTTTTGCACCGCGGAACGTTTTTCAATGAATGAGTTTCGACGGACCGATTATACTGAAACACCAACTAGCGCGCAAGAGTCACGACAACAACAAACCATAGTGAACATGAACGAAGAAGCTGATGAGACCGCTTTGCTTGGCCCCGTGGATGGGACATTTTGTTTTAAAAAACGAAAGGATGTAAGCGTCGACAAGAGCATGAGTTGTGGTCAAGCTATACAACAAGGAATTTGCGAATCACCGCAGCACATCGAGCCTCAAATATCACAAATACGCTTTTGCTACACTTAATGGCAAACATTGCACTGGTCTGCTGGACTGAAATAAATAAACAATATTTTGTTGATTAAGCTTATGTATTCAATCATTATTCAATGGTATACTAAAATCCATGTGAAAAATTACTTCTCACTGTTCTCATTTCAAATATTTTTATGCGATTAAAATGCGATTAATTAATTACAAAGCCTCTAATTAATTAGATTAATTTTTTTAATCGAGTCCCAGCCCTATATTATATATATTACCAACATAGTCTCACTCCCTACTCGTCATCCGTCTGACGCATGGTCAAGGGACCCTGGCGCCAGTTTTTGGCACAAAGGTAGGCCAACCCCATCCCGCTCTAAACCTACCCATTTGCGTATTATATGATATAAAACACAGACTGTACCAGAACAGGCACACTTTTTTGAAAAAGTCCAACTATTCCGAGGCGAAACGATTGAATTGTGTGAAGAATAGACCCAAAAGCAATCACACTGGTAAATATTATTAAATATGAATAACTGTTTAAAGGTCTATAGCACGTCACGTGACAGTGTTTAATTACCCTATTAGCAAGGTGTTTTTATTTAGAAAGCAAAGAAATGCAAAGCCTCAGTGGAGATTATGACAGATATAATGCAGTGACTGAACATAATCGATAATGACAAGCTGAAAATACTTTATATCAAACATTAGGACATAATATGTATGACTACTCACCAACATGTGGCACACATGATCTGATGCCAAACATCGCGATGTGTTCTGAATGAGACTTCTTCAGTGCGTTTTCATACTGATAGAATTGCTGTCTAATGTAGACACCAAAGGTTTCCAATTGAAAGCAATGGAGTTTCCAGTTCGTCCATAGCGTGACGCCGAGGGGTACCTGTGGCGTCTTCAGTGTGATCCTTGCGCGGCGCGGATGGAGGCGGTGATTGCTTTTGGGTCTTTTCTTCACACAATTCAATCGCTTGGACTCGGAATAGTTGGACTTTTTCATAAAGTGTCTTAAAGTGTAAAGTTGTCTGTTCCAGTCCGTGTTTTATATCATATAATATGCAAATGAGTAGGTTTAGGGCGGGATGGGGTTGGACTACTGTTTCAAACGTGTATGAATAGAGTAAATAAATGTAAATACAACTGTGCTGGCTGATTAAATTGAGAATCACACTCCAACATGTCATAATGGAAAAATTATAGCCAAGTCCAGAAGGGGCAGGTGATGGCGAGGCATAGAGGCCCCCTACTGGACCTCCCGGCGGAGCAGGCTGTTGGGCGTTCTCCTGTTAGATTTGCTTGTGGAGCGCCCACTGGATCGGGCTGACAACCATGACTGGAGGGAGGATGGTTTCAAGGTGCTCTGGCTCAGGGTCAGCTTGGTGAAGACGAGAAAGGGCATCCGCCTGGTTGTTCTTGTTCCCTGGACGGTATGTCACCTTGAAATTGAATCTGGTGAAGAAGAGGGCCCAGCGGCCCTGACGATTATTCAGCCGTTTGGCATCTCGAAGGTACTTAAGGTTTCGATGGTCGGTGATGACTTAAATTGGATGTTCTGCTCCCTCCAGCCAGTGTCTCCATTCCTCCAGGACGAGCTGGATCGCCAGGAGCTCCCGGGATAGCTGCTTGGAGAGAAGGAACATGGATGGAGTCGTGAGGGTGTCCCCTGCCGCTGAGACAGAACCGCTCCGACCCCGGTCGATAAGGCGTCCACTTCGACGATGAACGGAAGATGAGGATTAGGGTGGAGGATTAGAATGGCCACGTTGACTTGAGTTTCGGGACTCTCTACTGAGGTGGACTGGACAGGTAATGATGGAGGAACTAACGATGATGATGGACCTTTTTGGCGAAGATGATGAATACAGCAATCAAAGCAGTTCTCACCCCATTGCAGGATCTCTCAGTGGACCAGTGGATATGCGGCTGGTGCAAGATGAGCCAGGGGCGTCCCAGGATGATGTCCGTGGTTGACTCCTCCTTCACCATGAACTTGATGGTTTCCTCGTGCAGTAGACCAATGTGTAAAGTAAGTGTGAGGGAGAAATGGCGGACACGACCTCGGCCCAGCGGTTTTCCCTGAATGGTGGTGATTCTGAGGTCGTCGGGACAACGTTGACGTTGGGCGGTTAACTTTTCAAGGGTTTGCTGACTGATGAAGTTTCCTGATGAAGTCGATGAGGGCTTGTGCTGCAACAGATGAATGGGAATTACAAATGAATACTGGCGTCTTAGTAAGATTTGCCTTTAAAGGAGGCAACTGGATGGTACTCACCGCTGGCAGAGTAGGTCTCACGGGGCAGGTCGTCATGCCATGTCCATCTCCCCCACAATACAGGCACAGATGTAATGAGATCCTGCGTTGGCATTCGGTGGTGGTTAGATGGTATGAGTCAATCTGCATGGGTTCAGGTGCTGGAGGTGTGAAAGATGTTTGAGCGGCAGCGGGTGAGGAGAGGCCACAGGCTGATAACCGTTGAGACACGCGAATGGTTTTCTGGATGAAGGCTTCCAAGCCCATGGCATCCTCGTAGACCCCAATGAGTTGCTTGATTTCAGCGATGAGGCAACGAGGGCTGATTCATTCCATCCACTCATACAGGCCAGCGCATGGAAACGCAGTGCATAGGAACCCATTGTTTCTCATTTGCCTTGGCGAATAGAAAAGCATTCGTATAGACGGGGCCATTTGTTTCCCATAACGACTGTGCCCACTGAAAGGCTCGGCCTGAAAGTAATGAGATTATAAACGCCACCCGGCCTCTCTCGCTGTGGAACAGATGGGAATTTGCTTCCATATACAGAGAACATTGCAAGAGAAACCGCTGCAATCCTCCACTGCGCCGCTGTAGGTTGCTGGTTGGGCCATGGGACTTACACAAGCAGCTGATGAAGTAGCGTGTGCTAAAAGTTTAAGTTTGTATGTTTTGGTGTCCACATGTTCTTGTTAATTTAATTACAGTCGCTGTAGCATTTCAATCACAAAGAAGTGGCCACATATTAAAGGGGTACTTCAGCGCTGGGAAGATGAATCTGTATTTAAACTGGGTCATCAATGTAGTAGAAATGTGAAATTATTTTTGAATTTGGTGCCTTCTAGACTGAGAAAAGACCGAACATTGATATATGTCTCATGGGGATGAAAGACTACAATTCCCAGAATGCTTCGCTGCCCTCTGCGGCCATTCCCAAAGCCACCAACTTGATTACTGTGACTGAGTTGGAGAAGACACTACAATTATAAACTGAACATGTCTGTTCAATATAACGAGTGAGTCGCCGCGCGAGTATTACAGCACTGAGCACTAACTGCAGGGGTGAGATAAATAAGCTGACCTCTCGTGATGAGAGCTGAGGTAATCGCGACTACACTCGCAGCATACATTCACAACGCGAGTTCAGTCTGGCACGTTTAAGTTCATGCCTTTGCAAGCTTAACTTTCATAGAAATTAATTTGAGATGTTAAAAGACTTACATTGCTCACCATAGCTCCGTTTAAATGAGTGCCTGTAGTGTAATCTCCCATCCCCCATGCGCGGATTCAAAACATGTGGAAATGGCTCCATCTGCTGGCTGTAGTCTTTAGACTTTGGCCAAACATTCCTCCTATGATGCAAATTGACTATATTTGCATCATAGGAGGAATGTTTCCAGAAATAAAATGCATAAATCTCTTGTCTTAGGGGGATATGAGGGGGGAAAGCACATTTATTTGAATATACTCCAGGGTTTCTACTGATACAAAGCCATATGCTAATCGCTGAAGTAACCCTTTAAAGATTAAGAGGAAATAAAAAAAAACATTTTTGTTTGGCCAATATTAAACAAGGATTTGGTCATATTTTAAAATATAACTACAACTACTTCAAAACAAAGGCGTAGTTTAATGACGCCATGTTTGAGTACAGAATCTTGGGACATGTGGTCTTCACCTCACAGCCGGTAAAAAAGATTTGCGTTAGAACTCGGGTAAGAAAGCATGTTCATGGATGCGATTATTAACGTTACTGTAGTATGAAGTAGAGCAGGACCCAGTGTTGTGGGAACTGAGAAAGGCCACTGGAGCGATTGTGACCCAACACGTGGCTTGTGAGCAGCGGGACTTTTAGTATGATGGAACACAGTCGCCAGCGCCATTTTTCTGGTCATGAGTATGCAATACAATCTCATAGTAATGCGTATCAATAGTACGAGTGTGAAATCTCATAGAATGGATACGGCAAACGAGTTTTGGCGTGCAAATGCTACGCAGTTTTGCGCGTGCATATGATACGCACTTTATGGCGTGCATATGACACGCTCTTGGGTAGGATTATGGTGGTGGGGTGGGGGGTTTGTACGTATAATACGGCATAAAGTGTGTATCATATGCACACGAAAAACCGCATACCATATGCACGCCAAAACTCATTTTGGCTTATACATTCCACAAGATTGCACACTCGTAATATTTATACGCATTTTCTTGAGATTGGGCTTGAGTATGAGATAACGCAGCTCTGTTTATCATATCAGATACATTTAAGTGTGTTGAAAATTATGTTATGATGTTACTCATGTGACGCATTGCACATTGCTAGAGTAAAGCGTTTCTACGGAAACCAAGTGTAACACAGATATGATGCAATTGACAGGTGACTCCCTCAAACATCCTGGTTGCTTGGTTAAAATAGCAATTTTTTCACAATTTACAAAGAGTTGGAAACATTTGGGATATTGTAAGAACTCAAATGAACAACATATATAACACTGACCTTGTGGTATTTGGATATTTTACTGCAAAAATTCTACATAGTGCACCTTTAATCAAAATAAACGTATCAATCAATTACCAAAATAAGTGTTAGTGACAGCACCTAGATTAGTTAAAACATTTAAAAATGCACCTGCACTAATTTGAAATGTGTGACTTTCAGTTGAATAAAACTCAATTTTACATATATGTTGGCATTGAAGATGTCACCAGTATTGTGTAACATCTCGTCTCCTTAGTTAAGTGTAGTCTTTTTTTTAATTAAAAGTAAATGGCTTTCCAACGTGATATGTAATAGGAAAAGAGAAAAGAGTGAGCAAGTTCTGCAAAGGTGGATTCAAACCCAGGTTGATCGCGTCAAAACCTAGATCTTTAAGCCTAATGCTTTATTGACTACTGAACACATTGACATGTTTTGAATCTCGTTTTCCCCAAAACAGGCACTGTAAGGCAGTGCTAGTGCAGATAGCACTTGCCAACAAGGCACGCTATTTGCACTTGGTGTAAATAGATACTTTGTCAAATGTATTCTTTTCATGCAGTATAGGTGAGCATAAGAAACTACTTTACAAAAACAAAATGGCCATTAAAATTAAATTTGACCATTAGTGTCTGTATATAGTATGTTTGTGTTTATATATGCATATGTGAAAGTACTATTCGCAAGGAAATAAACCAGTTTCTGTGAATTCATAGCTGGTTATAATCAGCACAATCAGTGAGTGGAAACAACACTGTGACCTTTAATTTTTTTTCCATTAATTAAAAATAAATGTTTCAGTCCATTACCTTTCCACAACAAATAAGACAATGATTAAATAAACAGACCTGAACAGATACAAAACATTCAAATGGAGGGTGGGGTGGAGGAGACATCTCGAAATTGCACTTAAGTCGTTGTTTCCCAGTCAGTACAGTCAGTTGAACACAGACACGCTGACCTCTGATCCAGCACTTAGGTATGAGGTTATTAGCTTGATGTAGCAGAAGAGAGTTGGGGATGAACTGTTTTGATAATGGAAACTTCTCAGTGTCGCTTCATGAACCCTGAATAGAGAGCATTGTGCACCATTTATCATCTTGTGAGCAGCAGCAGCAGGTCCTGTGATCAAAACAGCACAGCTACTTCTAAATCAAACTAGAAAGTTTTCATGCAGTGCCAAAAATATTAAACACAGCAGTCATGATTTCAGCCTGATTTTGGCACAATCCTTTTGAAGTAAAGTGTCATTGTGATTCATAAACCACAATGAGTGTTAGGGTGCAAGAATTGATGGTTTTATCTTGTATAGTGTGTCATAGTGGACAACAACCAACGCACAACTTTCTGCCGAAAGACTAGCATGTTTAAAGTCACAATGTAGTTAATAATTGTATTCCTTAAAACTCATCATCCCCAAAATGGAGCCCAACAACACGAAAATATAATCAATAATACAAGTGTGCAATTGTGTGGAATGTATATGCCAAAATGAGTTTTGACGTGCATATGGTACTCATTATACACGTTTGTATACATGTTCACGTTTTCAAGGTTACAAGGTAGTTTTTAATGTAAGAAACACCAGTGATTTCAAACTGTGTTTTTGAGACTTTGGTTCACTGGACTTTTCAGAAGAAAATACATGAATTTGCAAATGGTTTGTCTGAAAGAACTCCTCATTGACATAAACAACATTAAAAACTTGACTTTCACCACAGTGGGTCTCTAAGGTTTTGATCAGGTAACACTTTAGATAAGCGAATTTACAGCATAACTTTCTGTATTTATAGTGTAACTATACAGTTAGAATGTGTAGGTAAAAGGGAACAATATGTAATAGTTGGCAAATTAAGTGGTTACTATCAGGAAAAGTTGCAAATCATTTCAACTGTAGGCAAGTATTTTTAATTAAGCGGTAATTAATTGTGTTGTTACAGGGTGAGGCCCCAATCACACAGAACACGTTTTTAAGGTTTGAAAACACGAGGCGCACTGCACTGCCTTTTTTTGGTAAGCGTTTTTTTTCATTCAGAAAAGAGCAGTGGGCTGCGTTTTATTTTATTTTTAATTTTTTTATTTTTTTGGGCAACCCCCGAATCACCTGTAATGTCAGTCAAATTAATGTAACGGTCAACAGAACGGAAGGCCCGCCTCTCCATTCATTCAATTGGACAAAAGAAAATAAACACGATGACGTCAGGCGCTTTTCCGCTCAGAGTTGACTTTTTTTCAACTTAATGCGCTCGGAGCGCTCCTTTAAAATCACGAGACGCACCAAGCGGTTAAAACGCAAGGTGCACAGGGCGCATAAGCAGCACGCATAACCCTCTCTGCCAACCGAAATCCATTCAAAAAAGGCGCCTCTCGCTGCAAAAACGCGTTCTGTGTGATCGGGGTCTAAGCTTAGGCGCCTTGCTCTGCCCGCGCCACCCAGACATCTTGCTCTGCTATGGTCAGTGACTGAACAGTAGGGGTGGAACGACTTCCGATTTTATAAAGTCAACATTTATGTGATGAAAGTCGACGTATGAACAAATAAGCCTGAACCTCAACCTGAGACGCGGACATGGGTCTTCTTGTGCACAGGACAGCTACATTTCTGCGCTACTGAACTGTTTTGTATGAGGCGGGCGCGATCTCTGCATGAGGTGTGATCGGCTATGTGTGTGCGTTGCAATGCAGCACGCATTAGTTTAGCGAAATGATTAACTTGCGTGTACAATAAGCGTTTATTCTCCCAATCAATTTTGAGCATCCAGATGGCATAATCATACATATCTTGTGGAGATTTCTCTGAGTATGTATTCATTTGTCATTTTTTAACTGTTGAAAACAGAGCCTGCATGTCAGGAAATTGCTTATCCTGTTGCGCCCTCTATAGGCCATGCAGCGACTAGTCGACGTCAAGCTTAAAGCTTCATGGCAGAGCATTGAAGTCGACTTGTCGATTAGTCCACTCAGGGCCGGCTCTAGCTCTTTGGTTGCCCTAGGCGAGATGGAGTTTTGCGCCCCCCCACCCCGCCCCCCCCCACCCCTCCCCTCTCCACTCACTTTTATCGTCTCTAATTCAGCACATGTCTGTTTTCCTAGGCCTACCCCTAACCGAGAAGCACTTATTATTAAACACGTTCGACGCTTTATTTCCACTTTTCAAACATTTTCTCACTTTTTATTAAAAATATATGCCTTTCCAATTTGATATGTGATGGGAAAAGGGAATAGAGCGAGTGTGGCAAAAGGTGGGATCGAACCACTGATCGATCTGCATCAAATCTTGATGCCGTGCGTCTTACCACTACACTACAGCCTCTTTAAAGAATTAGGTGAACACAGCATCTTTGTGTTTAATGTAAATAATATGGCATCTTTCATTAGGCTGCTCCAGTAAAAAAAAAAAAAAAAAAAAAACCGAGAGGCCGTATTTATTTCCTTCCGACGCCCACGTAGAGAGCGTTTGTACTTTTCATAAATAACATGCATACGTTATCCATATTCATAACGAACTGGACTTTTGATATTTAAATGACATCCATGTAGGTTATTGTAGATTATTGTCAGTGAAGTTATGTTTGCAATACGTATAGTAATTATGTAGAAAACTAGCAAGTGATAGCTTAGTGACAATATTAATAATATTTATAAAATAAATATTAGTTGATAAGATTGATACTAAGTAATTTTATTTTGTTTGACAACTTATTGGCTGAGATAAGAAGACTAACCTCTATACTGGGCTTTCTTTCAATTTTCTTCCTTTCTTTTTTTCTCTTTTTCCTTCCCTGTGCATCCGCGGGGTTTAGACGCCTCATTTTTGATGAACGCACAAGATGAGCACTTGCCTGACCTAACGCCCAAACTAATAATCAATAATCACCATCAATTCAATCTAATAACCAGGTTGATAAGTAATAAAACGTGTGGCTGAGGGGGCGCCCTATGATGATCATGTTTAATGAACATTATGTTGTATTTCGCTTGTTCCAATTCTAATGGGTAGTAATGGGCGGCACTAGAGCGCGCTCGCGCCCCTAACACAATTGTCGCCCTAGGCAACCGCCTAGCTCGCCTATAGCAAACGCCGGCCCTGAGTCCACTAGTCGGTGCAACCCTTACTGACCAGCATCCAGAGATGGCATCGAGTCCGGAGAGGACTTTGCTTCTTGAACTCTGTGGGCCGCCCTGGCCATAGACAGTAAAAGAAATGGACGGAGCGATCCCATTGCCTTCTACGGCGTTAAGTGATGTCAGTATAGGAGCACTCACTTACTGATGGCTGAGCGAACTGCGCAGGCTCAGACTTAGCTTGACGACGTAGATGTGACGTGAGCCTCCTGTCTGACAGCTGTAGGTCTTCTAGTAGATGTGGAAAGTGAAAGCTGAATCACGTTGTTTAAATATTTTCTCCCGTTGCTTTTGGCTCACTACGGGCTTCTCCCCATTCTTCCCCCTTGACTTTATCAGACTTTATGTCTCCACGTCCCCCCGACTGTCTCATAGACAGAAGATTGCCTGCGAGCGTCTCTTCAGGTCTATACGGTAATTTCTCAACTGTGCGACAGAGTCGCGTTGGTTATGACGCAATAATTAGCCTATTTTTACAAAAACAGCTTCTACGGGGCGATAGTGTAAGATACAAGGTAACGGAGCCTTTTATGCATTGTCGTGTTTCTTTAGAAATAAACAATGGACAAATGGAGTCTTTAAACGCCTCTGATGTAAAGTTATTCACTGTCAAAGTGACTCAAAAATGAATGGGAGTCAATGGGATGCTAACAGCAGGTGATGGCTTGGTTAGCAATGGCAGCCCCTAGGGGTGGAACGCTTTCCGAGCGCTAGATTACCCCCTTGGCCCTGGCCTCCCGAACTTTGTGGCCTGCCTGTTCCCTCCTGATGTTCACCCTTTACAGTTTCCTTGTGTTTGTAGTCTGCTTTCATATATTGTCTATTGTCTCCTGTTTTCTCCCCGCTTCATGTTTTGTTGGTTTTGTATTTCTAGTTTGATTTTTCCCCCTCATGGGTTTTGTTTTGTTTTATGTTTATTTGGTTTATAAAATCCTCATCCATTGCATCTGAGTCCTCACTCCAGTTTTTCCTTGGTTTAAACGTGACACTATAATTACCGGACGTTACGCTGTAAATGCACTTTCTGGGCTCTAATCTAAGCGTTAATGTTGATCAATATGAGTACAAACACAACTTTCAAACATGAAAAAAGGAAGAAAGACAATGGTTTTGGTGCTGCTATGTTGAATTATGCAATGGAGGAAATGTCGCTGTTTTCCATTGATCTAGTTTTCCTGTAGGCTATGTTTCATTGATTCATCCTATTCACATGCCAGCTTTTTTATTCCCTTATTAGACCCACCGTTTGATCCTTTGTACTTCAAGTTCTCAGTTTCAATCAGTTCCTTGTCCTGTATTTTTTATGTTATGTGGTGCTTGAGTTTACCTGTGAAATTTGGATTTATTCATTAAAAGATTTAATGAACTTCACTAAAGCCTCCACCTGTGACACATTCTCTTGTTTCCGGAAGTCGATCTCTAGTTCAAACCAAACACCTATCGCTAACAGTCTAATACTCTAATAAAAGTTGAGTGGAAAAGATGCTTATAGTTAGTAGAATGGATAATCAAAATAAAGTATAACCTATTTTGAATAAAAGCTGTTGTTTTATAAAAGAATCCTAAAAAAGTTTCCACAAAACAATTTAGCAGATCAGCTTTTTTCAACAGTGATAAAAATTATAAATGTTTCTTGTCTGAAGGATTATAATGCTGGAGGAATGGCTGCTGAAATTTCAGCTTTACCTTTTTTTAGGAAACTTTTTTAGGAAAAAAGTTTTGACTTAAAGCTACGCTGTGTAACTTTTTTAGTTTATTCTTAACTAAAATCACTTAGTTCTTTCAAAAATATATGTGCTCATTAATGTATATTTACTTCTTTCAAGTAATAATGCATTCTCGTAATTTTATAATATACCACTGAAAATACATACGTGTTGAGGGTTCGGATGGCGGTCACCATGTTGCTCCTCCATCTTGAAAGTACATTTGCCAAAGAGGGACATACCCGTAAATTCAAGCTTCGCTTTTCGCGTTTTTACACTCGATGGCACTGTGTCGAATGTGAAGAGGAGGATTGCTTGAGGCTGCTATATGATGATGGAGGATCACTCTTAAGCCCCTTTCTAACTGCAGGTTGGACCCGCAATATTCCCGGAACATTGCCGGGTCGCCTTCTGTGTGAAAGCAACCACGTCCCGGAATTGATTACCGAATTCGACCCGGGTCGGGGACCTAGTAACATTGTGGAATATGTATCAGAGTCGCCAAGGAAGCGGAAAAGAGAATTAAGACGGCAACGCAATGGGCAAATCAACAAGACAAAAGTAAATATTGGAGTGGCCTTTCCAAGATGGAAAGAGCTCACGTTGCCGTTGCAGGTTTCCTGGTCACAGGAAACTCACAGGAGCTCACGTTGCCGCTCACGTCACGTTGAGCTCACGCCGACGTTGCCTGCTTTCTTCTCGACAGGTAATATTAATTCAGCCTATTTGTGTATATTGGAAGTTTTATTGTTGCTTGGCTAATTATATCATGGTGTGCTGTGCATAACACTAGAACGACGTCTAGGATAGTTTTCCTCGTGTCAATGATGAAAAAGTATTGTTTACCTTATAACATAAATCCGTGTTCTATGACGGATAACATGAGATTAATATTTTAATTGCATTACAATTTGTTTGCCTTACGCTAGTGATGTCGTACAATATACAGAATAATGATAGCACTGATAAAAGTTACTTTACTAAGATTAGTTTGCATTCGTCTGGGAACCTGATAGCTGATGTTAGCAATGAACTGGTTAAAAATAACGAAAACGTTAAACTATTATTCATTTTACATAGATTAATTTGATCATAGATCATTTGGTAAATTATAATAGTTTTCAAAAATTACCTCATCACTTGAGTTGAAGCTCACCGAACACTCACCGAAGAGGTCGAACTGGAAGCCATGACTAAATCGGCCACCGTAGGAGTTGAAACGAAATCGAAATTGAGAGGAGCAGAAACTATTATTCACTGGATGGTCATATACCTTTTCACCACTAGATGGGGGAAAATATCACACAGTGTAGCTTTAAGCTTAGCATAGAAATGGTAATTTTACTATTATAAAAGAAACACATCATTCTGATAACATCTTGACAATCTGATTTCGTAAAAAATATATTGTGGAGGAAAAAAAAGAAGATCTTCTGGTAACACTTTACAATACGGTTGCACTAATATTTATTCATTGGTGCTTAACTAATGAACAGAAAAGCATGAGTTATTGTGAGTTACTAAACCATGTTTTAATGATTACTGCATCAGTAACTAATGTACATTCTATGTACATGTACATTAATTAAATATGACATAATGTATTAATTCCCTAATAACATATTATACTAAACAATAAAGTAAATTAATGTGTTGATTACCATACTGGACAAAGCCATGAATTTCAACTTCCAGTTGTCTGCTTTATTTATTAGCGAAAGATTTGCAAAGTATCATTATGTTATGACTTTATTTGTTGAGGCCCATGACTATTAACTAATTGTTAAGTGATATGTCATCATGGTTATGGCTTTTGAATTCATTTTAAATCAGTCATGTACCTCCACAAGTAAAGTCATAACATAACCTTCGCAAATCATTAGCTAATGATTAATTAAATCAAAAGTTGAAATGCATGGCTTCAACCATTGAACCATTTTGTTAATTAACATATGAATGTACAATAGTTAATATAATATGATATTAGGTAATTAATACAATATAACACATTTAACTAATAACAATTTAATGATTAACTTATCATAATACCTAATAAGTAGAATGTTCATTAGTTCCTGATGCAGTAATCACTAATAAATGGTTTAGTTCTTCATGAGTCATAGATTAACTCATTATTATCTGTGCATTAGTTAAGCATGAATTGATGCATATTAGTGCACCTGTATTGTAAAGTTTTACCAATATTCCTTCTAGTTCATTTGTCAAACTGGAAATCAAAGACTCAACATTGAATTGTGGGACATACATACATATATTTCAAAAGAATGATGGTATGTTATTCTCAGCATAGCCTCAGACAGACTGACGGCTGGTACAAAGATTTACTCGAAAAAATGGAGGATCTGGTCATTATCCTAAGTGTGTAAAGTGTCCCTTCTACCACAGAGACAGATAAGATTGCAGCTTCATGCAGTCATTTCCACGGTTGTCATTCCGGTACTAAGTATATCATGATGGAGGACCACAGAGTGTTAAAGTTGAGCCAATGATCACAAACACGCAACCACATAAAAAAGCTCCACTGCCATGTTGAAACCGATCCCTTGCCAACACTAATACAAAGAATGTGTGTTTAAATCTGAGACGTCCCTGTACTTTTTAAGCAAACCAGGCTATTTACTGGTTACTCAGAGAACGTTCATTCCATCTAATTGAATGTAAACCCAGAAAAGTAGTTTTTAAAATGTTTTTTTCACAGTGCTTTATAAAAATGCAGGCTAATCTGATGCAGGGAAATGACTGTAACTGTAAGTGAGATTAGCACAGACATCTTTTCAGGATTTTTATTTTATTTTTGGTTTTATCTTCTTCAGGCTACATTAACCTGTTTTCATGGAAAAGTTACAATTACGAAAGAACCGGGGAAACTCAGACAAATCTTAATACCACTGCAAAATACAATTACGTCACACTTGCCTCAGTACGTTTTGTTGGACCAAACTTCTCCATAAGCTTAAACTTAAAATTATTAGATGTGTTAACTTGTTATTAGTGCTCACATTACTAGGAAAATATTAGGAAACCGATGGCCTTAAAATTCTCAAGTAAAGCTGAACTTAAAAAGTAAGTGAAGACAAAAAGCAACAACTGAACTCCATTCAACACTTATTTATTACTTACCCGGTTTTCACGTTTTCTTCAAGTAAAGTGAATGTATTTTTAGTAGTTCACCTAGCATGGATGGACTTAACACTCAATTAAGTAAGATTATTTGCATCAAGTTGTTCTTACTTAAACCATTCAAGTTGTGTCAACATAATTCTATCTGTGAGCTGAGGAAGTGTACTCCCAGAATGCATTTCAGCACAAATAAATTAATCACAGGGCAATAATTTTTTTGGCTTTATTTTACCATTTTATTTGCTGTCTTCTTTTGTCAGTATAACCCCAATAATGACAGCAAATTAACTTGGAATGTTCTTATTAAGTGTAAAAAAATATATATGTTACCATTGTTGTGTTTTGCATGCTGAATGGTGAAGTCTGTGTGTGTCTCAAGCATGGTCAATTGTTAGATATTGTCACAAATATAGAGGCATTATATCAACACAATTAAAAGTTTGTCATAAGTGTTACTAATAAAATGTTAAAAGATCATTAATTGCCATTCCATATATATATACATATATATACACACACACACACACACATATATATATATATATATATATATATATATATATATATATATATATATATATATATATATATATATATATATATATATATATATATGTAGATGTATTTATATACATACTAAACATTTGTAACAATTGTATACTTATTACTTCCCTTTCTTTGAAATCAGATAACTGTGATTTTGTGTTGCATTGCTGCTTCAATAGAAAGAGACTTAAAGTAATATCAATTAAGTTCCAAGTGCCCAACCAAAGGGAACACTGATCCCCATAATGGTGAGAAATTGGCAAAATGGTACTTAAACCAGTCAACTAATGTTTACTTGGGTTTTCTGGGTAACAAATGCATTAGCATGTAGTATAGTTCAGCAAATAGTTCAGATTAAAAAAAAATTACATTTACATTTTCATTACATTTTTTTTACATTTTTAAAGTAATTTCAACAAATGATTGGACATTAAGTAAAGTTAATTAAAAAGTCTAAGTAAGAACAGCTATTGGATTTTACAGTGAATGTAGCCTTGAAAACAATAAATATGTCCAATTTTTTAAACTGAATAAAATTACATTACCAAAACATTTATTTTGACAAAAAAATGTATATGGCCCCAAGTGCAAAACAAATCATAAATTTGTAGCCATTTACCCTAAAAAAAATAAATAAACAAATAAATGTGCAACAAAGAAAATTTAGGAACATTAAGGAGTACACTATCGTACAGACAGCTTCATAACTAACTTTAATCATTTTGATTTTATGGCTTCTTTATGTATTTATCTCATTCCATTAATGACTTCATAAATGAATCTCCGGAGCACACAAACAGATTGTCTAACTATTGTCAAGCTATAGCTCATGTAAAGTTTTTGCCTTCATTTTGAGAGAAAGCTGTGATTTCCTGGAATGGTGTTATGATTTTAAATGGATTTGTAGAGGAAAGAGCAACCCACACAGACATTCAGCAGTATAAACACAGGAGGCTCACATCATCCTTTACCCTGATTGGCTGGATGTTCAAGGCCATCAGCAAAAGAACCACACTCAGCAAGACATTTGGTTTGTGTGTACCGTTAGGATTAGAAGCGCACAGAGTATTCCAATGCTCAGAGTTGTGGCTGGGGTATGGATAACTGTGGTGGCATTGAAAGTTTGTCAATGTATCCACCATGACATTGTGCTTCTCTTTGATTGTTTGTCAGATATTTAAAGGAAGTGTATGTAAGTTTGTGGCCAAAACAGGTACTGCAATCACTTTCAAATGACTGTAGAGGGGTGTATCACCTCTCCCCCTCCCCTGACTTGATGTTGCCAGATAGGCTGCAGGATCCAGCAGGAGTGTTTGTAGCTGCAGCTGTGGTAACTAGAGTAGAGCTGGCAACCCGGATGCAGAAACACTATTGACTTCATGATTAAGTCGATAGGTGGAGGGTGGCGCTTCAGGCCAAAACATGTCAACATCAACATCAGTTGAGGGCTGCAACAACAACTTTTAAATGAAAATATCCTGGCTGGAATACTGTTGTAAATGATATAAGTATTTGAAATGATCATGATTTCTTAATGTCTAGGGACATATCAGGGACATTTTATGATGAATTGAAATATTGAATAATGAAATAATTTCCTTTAATGTATTGTACTGAATTCTCTCTCTCTCTCTCTCTCTCTCTCTCTCTCTCTCTCTCTCTCTCTCTCTCTCTCTCTCTCTCTCTCTCTCTCTCTCTCTCTCTCTCTCTCTCTTGAGATACATTTTTCTCTTGTTTGGTGGGTGTGTTAAAAATGTCAGCCAAATCAGCAGCAATATGTACTGTATATAAACCATGCGGTGGCATGGGTCCAAGTAAAGTCGTTTATGAATGCATTTATGCTGAAGCTCGGTAAACACAATAATTGAATATATTAGAAGACATGTTTGTCTTTTCATCCTGAAATGCGAGGCAAATGTTGGATCACAATAATTGGGAACCACGGTTTCCATAAATCCCTTCACTCTGTAATTTTGGACGGCAAGGGCTCTCCATACCCATTTCATCAGGCACCGAAAATTCTTCAAAAAGAGCAAAAAGAATGGCCTTCTCAGCTGCCATATGTGCAACTTCTGCATCATAAGAACAGTGTTCATCGCACCATGGTTTTCTTTCAAAAAAATGTTTTGTCTGGGCTGAACGCAAATTGTGTAAGATGGCACTACGCTGGTAAGACATTAGCTAGGCATTGACTGACTTTATCCAAAGAAAACCATAGGTGCTTTGACTGGCACCTCGCGATCCAGTAATGCGCTTCCTGTATATAATGAGTCATCAGAATGCCTGTGATTGAAGGAGAAAGACTTGATAGGGTTTAACTTCAGTGGAAGAATACAAAGTACAGGGGAGATTGACAGAATACTGATTACAATCGATGTTTCATTGAAAATAGACATGATTGATTACTCTAACCCAAAATGCTCATGCAAACAAAGGAGGAAATTTGAAGAGTTGACCCCTGCTGGTGTTTCTTGGATTTGTCTGATCTGATTTGCATGATAGGAGATGAAAGATGAGTACTGCGTCTATTATGTTAAAGTTTAAATGGCCAGGCCTTTATTTCAATTAAGCCTTTCCTCTTCGGTGTATTTATTGCAGAAACAATAAGGGTTTTAGCTTCCAAATGTTGCATATATTAGGATAGTTGATTGAATATTTTAAATAAAACAAAAGTAAATAAAAGTACCAAAAACATTCTCACTTCAATTTTTTTTTAAAGCTGCACTATGCAACTTTCCGTCCACTGGAGGGCGCCTATTCTAAACAAAGGCGTAGTTTGATGACACCAAGTGTGAGCGCAGTATTTTGGGACATGTGGTCTTCACCTCACAGCCGGTGGAAAATAGGACTTGGGCAGAAATAATATTCATGCGGTTATTAATGTTACTGTAGTGTAAAGCAGAGCAGGGCCGAGTGTTGTGGAGCTGAGCACGGCTGCTGGAGCGATTGTTATACAAACACACGGCTCGCGAGTACCGGGACTTTTATGATGACGGGACGGGACACTTTTTCCGGTCATGATTATAAGGTAAATGACGCGATCGACAGGCGACTCGCTCAAACGCTATGCTGAAATGTCCCGGTCCTTAATAAAAATAGCAATTTTCTTACAATTTACAAATAGTTGGAAACATTTGGAATATTGTAGGTACTCAACAGAACAAAATATATAACAATGGCCTAGTGGTTTTTGGATATTTTACTGCAAAAATACTACATAGTACACCTTTAAGGTTAATGGTGCATAAATTAAGTTTCCCAATTCTGCCAATTAAGGCCCCAATTAAGGCCCCAAACCCAACAAAAGCATCCTCGGGGAACTCATGGGCCAGATGTGCTGGGTGTGCCAGAGCTGAATTTTAGCCCCAGTCCAGCCCTGCTTTAGCCTGACAAGCCAGACCCACATCAAGATGTTTGGTCTGGAAACTCACCATAGGCAGGGCTCAATTCGAGGGGCGGGATAAACGGTTGTCTTTCAAACTCGCTCTGCACGCGATAGGATAGCGCTACACCAACCGGAGCAACGACGGTGAAGTGGAGCTCACTGATTAAACATTCGCCGTATCCGGTCGGCTAAACTCCGAACACATCTTCCCTTTTTAAGAATGACTTCAGTGCCACTCTTTGTTCTTTTCTCAGAGGAAAGCTTAACTCCAAGTCTACCGGAGGCGCGGGCAGAGCTGATTCGAAAGACCGCCGCCGTTCGCCAGTTTCTGTGTTGACTAGAAGACTGTCTTACTAGAAGCACGCAAACGCAACTCGGCCGTCGTCATTATGGCCCCGCCCGCCCACTCTATAGCCTACACGATGTGATTGGGTCGTCCAGATTCTGAGGAATACAGCTCAGATAGGAATTGAGAGTTGCTAGACCACACTTGCGGGCAAATTAAATTTGCTGCCCCTAGGGTGCGTCTAGATTTCTAGGCTAGCCCTGCTTACCAATGTACTAATACTCCTAATGAGAGTTATTTGGCATGTAGGTGCAACTTATATAGTCAACAGAAGGTGTTAAAGGGGCCATATAAATATAGTGAAACCAGATACTCTTTCCTGTCAGGGAAATTATCATCTGAGAGATAGGAAAAAGTTCCGTAAGACCCAGATAAACTCTTTTATCTTTATCTTATAACGCAAAAGAAAGAAGAGTTAGATTTTCAATCCCTAGTGAAAAATGATGTCCTGCATACACGAAACTGCTAAAATAGAAACAAACTATTTTGCTTCCAACACTAGCAGATTGGCCCTATGAGAGAGAATTTTCAGGTTTATGGAGAATGAAGACATTAAAAGTCAGTTTGATAAATGGGAAGTGCACTCACAGATGGAACGGCAAGGGATCCAGAGAAGTTTAAAGTAGCAGGTCGGCCACATAAGGACAACACTTAACATTACTAAATTTGAACTAAGCAGTTTATTCCCATCACAAGACTGACAGTTTTATTGGTGCTTGCAAACATCATTATTTCTATTGCTCATATTAGGAGTGTTTGATCAAATGGTAACACTTTTTTTCAATAAACCATTTCTACTGGCAACTGAAAATTACTGTATCACTGATCAACTGAAACCTGGTCTAAAGTCAATGGTGCAGTATTTTTTGTGTTATTTAAAGTGTGTGCAATATGTGCTTATAGGTGGGTCCACAACAGATGTACACTGTTTATTACACACAAAATTATTTTTAAATATGAAAAATGAAAGGATTAAAATGTAAAAGATTATTATTGTGTATATAAATATAAATATGTCCTACATTTCATAGTGGATAGTCATTGCATGTATCAGATTTAGCCTATCTAGTTCCGGTAATAACGAGCAGATCCGTTTTCTTGTTAGCTAGAGAAGCATTTCGTTTTTTCGTTGGCAAATTCCACAATGAAAATAGCAAATATGCCATGGCACAAACGCATCTGCTTTGAAAGGGAATGGGAGGTGAGACTCTAATTGGTTTATTGTATGTTATGCAAAAAACATACACATTATCTGTTTGGATGTCAAAGCAGTTATTAATAGTTTGGAAATATTAATAATACTAGAATCTTCACTATTGTGCTAATATATATATATATATAGACAAAACAAACAAATTTTTCAACTTTTAACAATTTTTTTTTTTTTTTTTTGCAGCAGCAGCAGCAGCAGCAACAGTTTCCATGTGCTTGCACACAGGGGGTTTAATGCCTGACACCCTGTAAAACTGCTTTGTGACTTTTAATATTGTAAAGAGCACTATAAATAAAGCTTAAACTACATTCAAAGTGCCCAATTTGAGTGTCACCTTTTACTATACAATGACACCCATCTGTGCAGCTAATTTTAAAATAAGATGAAATATATAACATGTTTGTTCACTCTTAAAACACATTTTTTATTAGATGAAGGTGATTAAAATGCCAGTGTTTCCAAAACCAATTGTGCCAGTTTAAGGTGTAAAAGGTTTTGGAGGGAATTAGAAACAAATGTGAGGACTTTCAAACAGCACCTCTCAAGTTCCATTCATAAGGTGTCTTTCCTGGCTTGGCCATACACTTCTTAAAGGGATAGTTCACCCAAAAATGAAAATTTGATGTTTATCTGGTTAGATGTTTCTTCATTAGAACACAAATGAAGATTTTTAACTCTGACTGTTGATGTGTGCCAGTTATAAAATGCATGTGAATGGGTAACAATTCTATGAGAGCAAAAAAAAAAAAAAAAAAAAAAAAAACATGCTTAGACCACCTGTATAAAGAGCCCAGTGGCTCATGACGACACATTGATATTTTAAGACACAAAACAATCATTTTTTTGTGAAAAATCGAGCTGTATGTATATCATATTTTACCTCAAATACAATGCTATATCCAACAGCCTGGAAAGCTCTTCACTTCCGGTAAGGTCAATATACATGCTCTGGCGTCATGTACGTGAAAAGACATCTTGTAAAAAAATGCATGTGAAAAGTTAAAAAGACCACTTCCGGTATACACGATTTTGTTTAGTTTACTAGGCCAGATTGTGTATACCGGAAGTTATGTCTATAACTTTTCACATGCATTTTATGACTGGCACACAGCAAACGGTTGGAGTTAAAAATCGTAATTTGTGTTCTACTGAAGTAACAAAGACACCTACATGTTGGATACACTGGGAGTAAGCAGAAAAACATCAACTTGTCATTTTTTGGTGAACTATCCCTTTAACCAACTGCTTTCACATCTTTACCAGTGTCAAAATCACCTAAAACGAGCATTATGACATGTTAGAAAATACATACACAGCCATACAAACCTACAGCAACCACATTATAGGTAATTACACACATGCTAACCACTATTGTTTTGTTGTTGTTGTTGTTGTTGTTTTTTAGCAAAGGTAATTAGCTACCGTATTATAAACTAAGTCCGTTCACTCTATTAAAGGTCTGTACGATAGTAGACTGGTAGGGTTGTGGATAGAATAAGTTAACATTCTTTTAAGTTAATTAATCAGCAGAATATCTGTTCTCTTGACCACAATAAAGTGTTAATTAATATTTAGCAGATGGTCTACTAATACCCAAGTTAGTAGACATTTACATTTAATCATTTAGCAGATGCTTTTTTTCTAAAAACAACTTACTAATAAAGAGAGCAATAGAAGCATTCAGACAAACAAGGGGCAACCGCTGTAAGTGCTGTAACAAATCTCAGTTAATCTAACGCAGTACACATATTACAGTGCACATGCACCTCTTTTTGTATATATAAATAGACTAACAGAAAAATAAATAGAATTGTTGAGTGTTAGTCTTATTTGATTAGGTGCTGCTGGAAAAGATGTGTATTTAGACTTTTTTTTTTTTTTTAAATGGCTACAGACTCGGCTGCTTGAATTGAAGGAGCGCTCCAAGTAGGAGCGCTCCAAGAAAAGGTCCGGGAGAGTGATTTTGTGCCTCTTTGGGATGGCACTACCATTGGCAGCCAGTCCAAACTGATGAAAAACGGCATGATGTGTGCTTTTTTCAGATCGTTAAAGACCACCCTCGCAGCAGCATTCTGGATCAGTTGCAAGAGTTTGATAATACCAGAAGACACGCTAGAAGAGCATTACAGTAGTCCAGTCTGGAGAGAACAAGAGCTTGGACAGGGAGTTGTGTGGCCTGCTCTGACAGAGGAAGGGTCTAATCTTCCTAATGTTGTATAACGCAGATCTGCAGGACCAGGCTGTCGTAGTAATGTGGTCTGAAGTTTAACTGAAGTTGGTGAAGATTAAAAGGGGAAGTTTAACTGATCATCAATCACAACTCCGAGGTTCCTGGATGTTACAGCATTAACTAACCATGACTTTTGCCTCAGTACACTCCTAATTACTGCCTGTTAATAGTTAGTAGTTGTTAAGTTTGGGAATTGGGTAGGATTAAGGGATATAGAATATGGTTATGCAGAATAAGTATGTGCTTCATAAGTACTAATAAACAATAAATATCCTAGTAATATGCATTCTAATAAGATAATAGGGAGAATTGGACCCTAAACTAAAGTGTTGCCGCATTTATTGCATTGTCAGCCATGTTTAGACTTTTTAAAAAAGAGATAAAATACATCAATATCTGATTTTTTCAATGAATGATACCATTGGGGATTCAAATAAAATAATGACCACTACTGTAATCCGTGAATCAAAAGAAAGCTTTGTGCTTACACTGACATCTTTTAGTAGCCTGGATGCCAGCCGAACTTAGCCCCGCCCACAACATTTTTAGGTCAGGCAGTTCGGTCTGGCATTGCTCCATAGAGGAGTAATTATCTCCGAACAGAAACTGTTCGGACCAATGAAATCATCAGGACGGGCTTTAGACGATGACGGACAGATGATCAACAGTAACGTAATCATGCACGTCATCAAAGGGGCTTGGATTATATTTACTCGAATCCTGAATGGAGAGCTTGTTTGTATATGCATTCACCTTCATAATTTCTCTCAAAGACGATGATTATGTTGGGTAAGTACTCTGTGTATCAATAAATTCTTTTATTTTTTAAAACACCGGCAAAGATTGTTTATTCCAGCACGTGTGCAGACAGGGTTGCCAAGTTTTTACAACAAAATCCGCCAACTACTAGCCCTAAACAATAGCTTCTCAGGGGGCTACTATATCACATAATAGTCGCTTCAACCCTTGGACATAGAAAACAACCGCGGGAAAAAAAAACCGCGGACTTGGCAACACAGTGCAGTTGAGTTCTGTCTGTTGACATTTGACAATGCGTTGCTTCGTTGCTCTGATTGGTTTGCTCCATTGGGCTGTGATTATGAGGCGTGTTTTAACCGAACCAGGAAAGACATCAATTGGATAGACCTACAAAGGTAAATCCAATTGATATCTTTCCTGGTTCGGTTGAAACACGCCTCATAATCACAGCCCAATGGAGCAGTTTCAGACTCATATTCTGACTAGAATTGAGTATGACCACGTCAGGCTAATCTTTTAGCTATAAATTGGTTAAATTTACAGACTTCTGGGATTTCGTGTGCAATGCTGTCAAAAGTTCCGTTTTAATTCTATAAATCTGATCAAACTAAAGCCCTTTCTGAGATATGAAGGATGCAATACTAGATACTCAAGATTAACATGAGATTAAAACATTGACCTTAAACAAACACAATGATTGACAGGGAGCTTAGCTTTCTGACTAAAGAAAGGACCAGGCCCCCTGTTTTTTGTGTGTTTTTGCTCTTTAAAAGTGAAGTGAAATAAGTGTTAAAATAATGAGGGTGGGGCTTTTTGTTTGTCCAGCCAATGGAAGAATATTGGAGGAATGTTCAGGAAATAGTCATTTTTGGAATTCCATTTGGTGATGTTAGTGTTGAAGAAATTATACACTTCACCTTTATAGAGCTAAGTGCTCTTTGAATCACTTTTGTATGCTAGATAAAGCCACCTCCAATATTTTATTTTCACAAATAAATAAATTGTAGAAAAGTGCAGAAATAATAACCTCTCTTGCTTTTTGATGATTTCTTATGACTTTTTAATCTCAGATAAAGGGAAGTGATTTGTTTTTCAACTCTAAAGACAGTCAAGTGAAGGTCATACAGATTGTGCTTCTCGAAGTAGCCACTCAACAACATCTGAGAAGAGAGAGGAGAGCTGACACAAGTTTTTACAAGGTGATTTTAGAAGTCTTCAGGTCTTCATTTTCAAGCCACTGACATTTAAAAGATGGAACAAGAGCTTAGAGATCAGGAAGATGCAAAGACGTAGACACTAAAATGGGTAATAGAGACCAGGAAGATATCATGAGCCTCTTGAGCTATGATTGAGACAGATCTTAAAAAGGACATTGTAACACTCCCCAGTAAGTGCTTTTAGAGTGGCCTGGCATAGTAAGGTTTGGCTTGTAGCTTTTAGTGAAAAAGAAAACTGAAGAAAAAGAAACATACCATTGTATGCATGAAAGATCAGGTAAAATATTTTTGAAACTGAGCACTACTGAACCACAAATATCAACTGCAGCAAATGTGCCATGTATTGTCTATAGACCACACTGTAAAAATAAATCTATAAAATAACAGAAAAATTACTGCCAGCTTATTACCTGGACATTATCCAGTAATTTTACAGGCATTTCCTTTAATCCTAGAATGCAATGAAGTGCACAAATAAAAATAAAGGTAAAACACCTGTAAAAAAAAAACAATAATATGGAGAAATCAGTAATATTTTTCCAGGACATTGTGCCCTATTTTACCAGATTCGTTTTAGAGTGCACTCCTATTTTACAGTTTACACGTTGTTACTTCTTTTTCACAGGGTATGAATGATGTTTGTTCAGATGTTTGAGATCAACTGAAGTAGAACATTCTAATTCAGAGCATGCAAATCAAAGCCAATCATTTTAAAACATCCTGTATCTTGGGGACAGAACATCAGGAGTAAGAGCTTTCTCACACTTCTTTCATTTGGCTTCCGAGAATGACAAAAGCGAACAGTGCTTCCTGGAAAACTGGTCATGGTGACATATTCTCTCCCACAGGGTGGCATTATAAAAGAGGACAGGTTGGCATAAGTTGTACTTCAATTCTAAGACATAAATAGACTGTGTTCCCTCAACTGTTCCCATTCATTAGGCCCTTTCATACATAGCCTTTACTGATATATTACTGGCAAATTACCGATAACAGATTATGTGTGAACAAGACCATTTCAAAAATACGTTAAATTGGTTTCAGCAACTTACCAGTAAGGGAAGTTGTAACATTACCAGTATATTACCGGTAATGTGCTCTGTGTGAATGGGGAATGAACTAAATGAGGGTCAGAGCACAATGATGTAAGAAGTCTGCTTTGGGCCAATCTTAAAGAATGAAGTTGCCATGATTACTCTGGGCTGTTCGCGGTAACGTTTTCTATCGTTTTTCTGTATTTAAATACACACTACATTAACATCATTGACTTTTGTGCCACGTCTCGCAGATGTTTCAACATGTTATGCTCGAGTCCAAGCCATCTTTCCCATTCATCAGCACTGCGGCTCTGCAGTTTTTAAGAGCAAACACGTGTTCTGTTTGATAATCCGGTGCGCCTGTCACTCAGACATCAAAAAGATGTCGTCAAATTGAATAGATAGTGAAACTAAAGTACTTCTCCTCATGTGGGCGGGTGAAGACAACGGCACAGCATTTCAAGATCATTTCATCACAGAATCTACCAATATTTTGATGCTGATGTGTCAATGGACCTCTGCCAGTAAAAAGCCTTGTGTGAACAGCATATTTGTGTTTTTACTCGTAAATTCATTCTGATAATTTTACTGTGCTAGATTTAATGGATGACTTTGGATGATTTTTCCACCACCATTAAGTTTTTGTAAACCTAAAGGGGTACATCAGCGCTGGGAAGATGAATGTGTATTTAAACTGGGTCATTTATGTAGTAGAAATGTGAAATTATTTTTGATTTTGGTGCATCCTAGACTGAGAAAAGCCAGAAAATCTATTTTTGGCTCCTGTGGATGAAAAACAACAACTCCTAGGATGCACTTGCTTCGCTGCCCTATGAGGTCACTTCCAAAGCCACCGCTATTGTTTTACTGAATCACTTTCCCACCATGGCACAGCTCCTACCGTTGTTTTCCTTTTCATAGTAATAAAACCATTTAGTTCAGTTAGAGAACAGACATTACAAATGAATGTGTCTGTTCAATATAATATGAGTCAGCCGAACGAGAGTCACAGCACAAATGCAGCAGAAGTCAGATTTCATTCATCACACGAGCAAAGAGCTGAGGTAAGCATAGGTGCGGCATACATTCACCGCATGTGTTCAGTCTGGCGTGTTTTTCAGATAATGCCTATGGAAGTTTAACTTTCATAGGAATTAATTTGAATAGTTGAAACACTCACTTTGCTCTGCACCGTTTACATGAATGCCCGCGGCTGTAAGTGCGATCCCACCCCGCATGGACCAGTTGAAAACATACAGATAATAACTCCTTCTATTGGCTGTAGTTTCTAGCCTCTGGCCAAAAACATCTTCAGATGACGCAATGTCGATTTTTGCGTCATCTTAGGATTTCTTTCCAGAAATAAAATACATAAATCTCTTGTCTCGGGGGATATGAAGGTGGAGCACAATCATGCGAATATACTACCGTATTTCTACTGATACAAAGCTTAATGCTAAATCGCTGAAGTAACCCTTTAAAGTAAAAAGCTTTTTTTTAAAAAAAGGTAGTATTACTTATTTATTTTATGTCATGGAATACAATGTGTGTTAAACAGACCTTATTTTGGGCTTTTCAACAACAACAAAAAAGACATTTATTTCAAGAAAATGGAACCGCTAAATGGAAGTGCTAAAATGCTAACTCATTTCATGGTTTTGGCGTACAAAAATACATCATCCCTGCTTGTCCGTGGAATGGGGAAGAGTTAAAGGAAATTTCTTGAAATACATATCTTTTTGCCTTTTTGTGTGGTGACAAATCTCATTTTTGTCATGAGCACAATTCACTGATGTCCTTGACAACTTGCATGCAAGATGATAATGCATGTCCGAGGGATTGAGTGCTCAAAAACAAAGGGTTTGTTGGAAAGCAAAACAAAGCTAGTTACTTTAGTTTAGAGTTATTTTAGTTTAAAGTTTTTGATATGGATTTTTTTTACACAAACGCACCACTTCGCTTCAGAGGGACTTTATTAGCCCCCGGAGCCATGTGGAGCAGTCATTTGAAAGATAGATGCACTTTTATAGACTTCAAAAGCGAAACCATTCACTGTCTTTATAAAGCTTGGAAGAGCAGGAGTTTTATTTTAATATAACTTTGAAAGAAGAATGTCATACACTCTCAGAAAAAAAGGTACAGTGCTGTCACTGGGGCGGTACCCTAAGGTACAAAAGTGAAAAGGTTCATCTGTGTACCTTACTCACCCCCAAATGGTACATATTAGTACCTTAAAAGGTACATATCAGTACTTTAAGAGTGCAAATTAGTCCCTTTAAGGTACATAGTAGAACCTTAAAGGTACATATTAGTACCTTTTCGGTTTTGTACCTTAGGGTACCGCCCTAGTGACAGAAATGTACCTTTTTTTCCTGACAGTGTATACACCTAGGATGATGGGTAAGTAAATCATGGGCTATTTGTTTTTTGTTTTTTGTTTTTTTTTGGGTGAACTAACCATTTAACAATGAATCAAAATGTGAAGCCTGAGGCATATAATTTCCAAAATCATATGTTATTATTATTATTATTTTATTAATATTTTTATGCTATTCTTATTTTTTTTCACAGTACACAGAAGAAAATTAGGTTGGACATGAATACTTTTAAATGCCATTACGTCAAACGAGACACTGAAAGGTGATAAGTTACAGTTCAGTTTGACTCATTTGGCATTTTTGGCTTGAATTGAAGTAATTAAAAGCTTTTATTTTCATCACGTGTTGTTCTTTTATCCATCAGTCAGACATTCAATACTGTATCTAAGATGTATAGATAGTCTTTTAACATCTTTCCAACAGTTTATGTCTTAACACAAAGAAGGACAGGAGATCTTTCTCTCCACAGGGTCAGGGCAGATATGTAGCCTCAGCTATTCACTGAGAGATAGTTTTCTAAAGAATGGAATTCATTAGATGGGTAGATCAATGGTCTTCTTAACGTAAGTCAGATGTTAAAAACTGGCCTATTTTACAACGCATTATAGTGAATTGGGACTCAAAATCCAAAGATTAAGACCATGTATGCTTTAATACTTTAGGTGAAAACATCTTACAACTATTTCAAGTTTAATTTAGCAATTTATGTGTAACATGTTAGCCTAGAAATTTAGACGCACCCTAGCGGCAGCAAATTTAATTTGCCCACAAGTGTCGTCTAGGAACTCTCAATACCCTTCTGAGCTGCATTCCTCACAATCTGGACGGCCCAATCACATCATGTATAGAGTCGGTGGGCGGGGCCATAATGACCACGGCCGAGCTGCGTTTGCGTGCTTCTAGTAAACACAGAAACTGGCGAACGGCGGCGGTCTTTTGAATCAGCTCTGACCGCGACTCTGGAAGACTTGGAGTTAAGCTTTTCTCTGAGAAAAGAACAAAGAACGCCACTGAAGTCATTCTTAAAAAGGGAAGATGTGTTCGGAGTTTAGCCGACTGGATACGGCGAATATTTAATCAGTCAGCGAGCTCTGCTTCACCTTCGTTGCTCTGGTTGGTGTAGCTCTATCCTATCGCGTGCAGAGGGAGTTTGAAAAACAACCGTTTATCCCGCCCCTCGGATTGAGCCCTGTCTATGGTGAGTTTCCAGACCAAACATCTTGATGTGGGTCTGGCTTGTCAGGCTAGTAACATGTTAGACACTCACGAGAAAAAAAAGAAAAGAAAAAGAATCAAAAATATAATATTTATTAACACTACAACGCCAGGGGTCGTTGTATAGCCTACCTAAAACCGCCAGCGGGGAAAATTTACCTATGCACATAACAACTAATTTGATATGGCTAAAAAAAATGATGTCACTGTATTCACAAAGTAGTCACTGATAAACTATGATTATCAACTTTTAGTCAACTACAATGCTCAGATTTGGTTTAATTTTCAATGTGCTCAGTTCCTGTTTTTTCTGTTTTGTTATCTAGTTTTTCTCTGTTTCCCGACACAATTTTTCTATTAATTAGATCACACCTGTTCATATTCAGTTTGTTATCGTATCTATTTTAGCCCTTTAGCTCTTTCAGTTCATTGTCTGATGTTTGTGTGTAGACATGGTTGTTATGTATTTTCCTCTGTGGATTACCTGATTTACTATTATTTAATAAATGCAACTATTATTTTGATCCTCTTCATCGTTCTTCTTCATCTTCTGATAGAAAATTTTATGGAACACCAGACGGAAATGGATTAATGCAGTGGACGACATCCATCCAGAAGAACAACTCTGGTCCTTATGTCAAGGAGGGTGGTCACAAGGATTTTGTGGATGTTTTCTTGGAATTGTGTCATCAGGTTAGTTGGGATGAGTGCACGTTGAAGATGCTGTTTTGAATGGGCTTAAAGGGGTGGTTGCAGACGATTTCACTTTTTTAACTTTAATTAGTGTGTAATGTTTCTCCTTGAGCATAAACAATATCTGAAAAGTTACATCACTGAAAGTTCAGTGCAAATTGAGATATTGTCTTTTAAAGTTATGGCAGTTTATGGCCTACAAAAATGGCTGGTTTGGACTACAACGAGCTTCTTCCTGGTTTGTTGACATCATTAACCCTTGCTAGTCTCCGCAGATGTGACTTCTGCCTGTAATGGTAAGGGGGTGGTGTTTCTGGCAACCTGTGCTTGGCACTTCAGCCAATAAAAATACATGAAACTACATTTGGCCATCTAACCAATCTAAGCGTTTTTTTAGAGGGATGGGCTTCATAGAAACAGGAAGCAAACAAACCATTCAAAGGAACTGTCCTTTGAATGGTTTGTTTGCTTCCTGTTTCTATGAAGCCCATCGAGACAGCGGTGTAGAATAAAGGTCAAATAGAAGAAAAATACTGCATAAAAAAACTAAGTATTAAGACATGTTATACTGCGCCCCAAAAACACAACCAAGACTGGAAAAAAAAACATTTAAGGATGAATTGGTCCAGATTATGTCGACGGGGAATGAAAGGTGCTCACTATTCAAATGCATCGAGCATGTGCTGTGAGTGATGGTTCTCCGCTAATTGTTGCAGGAAGAAGCCTGCTCCGAACTTTATATATACCCGTCCCAACCCTGCCAGCTCAAAATACTTCAGTGGACTTCATGGAGCCGAATCCAGAGCCCAGCTAACCATCACCCCCACGCACATATATTAAGCCATAGGCCACTGCAGGTGGAGATCTCGATTAATGATCATGATTAATGAGCCAGAGCCTAAGTTGAGGACAGAGCCAACCATCGCCCCAGAGCCCGAGCCCCACTGTGAGTCTGATCAGGTTTGTGAGATGGCATTTAGTGGGGTGATAAGACTACCTGTTTGAGAGTTCATGCAGTTGTATAATGCGGTTGTCCCTCATGTAAATTATTGAACTGCATGTACAGAATAGCATTAAGCACTAATTGGTGAATTGAGAACCATATTTAGCTGCAGTGTGTGACCTTTGAGTCTTATGGACAACTTTTTATGGTGCCTTTGCGTGTTAGTCGCTGAAATCTTTTAAATTGCATAGAAACAAGAAGAGAAAACAATGTATAGTATTACATATAAGGACAATTGTCTGTGGGACTCCTTCTGACATGATTTTTATTGACTGTCTTCTAACATTTGATGAAAAACAAATGTTATGTCTGCTGTGGACCTTTCATCACAGTGGTAAGAGCTAAATGAACTGCAGTCATTCGTGTCATCAGGTTTTCTCTCTCCACGGTATAGAAGATCACTCACCGACTTGTGACAGCTGTCAAACATAATTTCTGGTTTTCCTTTTCAAACCAGAAACACCTCAGTGTGTTTGATTTTGATCAGATTGAACAGATGGAGTCTGGGGAAGAGAAAGAAGGGAGAGGTGCACAACTGTTGACAGACAAACCAATCAAAAGATAGCTCAAGTTTCCAAATGCCAAGCAACAATTCAAATATCTGAAATAAACAGTTGTGCCAATTAGGAAATGTGTCTTGATTAATAAGCTGATTGCAATTTGTTTATTCAAAAAAATATGGAAGATGATGACACATTTTTATGCTGATCTTTCTCAGTACACAAATTAAGCATTAGCTCAAAGGAAAGCCAGCTAAAATGTTCCATCAGTGTAAGGTTATTGTAGAAACTGCTGAAATAATAATCAACCACAGGAAGGAAAATAAATATAAGAGTGATTTATGATCATGATGGGGAATGTTACCTTTAGAAATAATTCATTACAATACTGTGTTACTCTCTCAGTTACTTTTTGTGGAAAGTAATGTGTTACTTTTTCTCACCTGGGCTAATTGTCTTTAGTGTGTCATGATCTAGGCTGGATTTCCTGAAACCTTCTTAAGACTATGTCCTTTTTAAGTTAAAATGACTTAACGTTAATATGTGTTTCCCAAAACGGTCATATTTAAGAATACCTTCTGTAAGTCATACTTTCGTAAGGTTGGTCTGGACCACTCTTAGCTATGTAACAGAGGCCAGCTAGTAGTAGTTGCTGTGCGAGTAAACCTCACTCCTCTGACCTCAAGAGATGCTCTAGCGACTGATGCTAGAGGTTGCAGCCTTTAGCCTCTTTGTTATCGGAGGTCTACAGACAACTACTTGGACTTTATGGCTTGGTTTGTGCTCTGACATGCACTGTTAACTATGGGACTTTGCATAGACTGGTGTGTTCCTGGTGTGTTCTTTTCCAAATCATGTCCAATCAACTTTATCACAGACGGATTCCAATCCATTTTTAGAAACATCTCAAGGATGATCAGTGGAAAAAGAATGCCCCTGAGCTCAATTTTGAGTGTCATGGCAAAGGCTGTGAATACTTATGTACATGTGATTTATTTAGGTTTTTTTTCTTTCTTTTTTCGTTTTTTATATTAAATACATTTGCAAATATTTCAAACAAACTTATTTCATTATGTTGTCATTATGGGGTATTATTTGTAGAATGCTGTATTTATAAATAATTAATTTAATCCATTTTGGAATCAGGCTATAGCATAACAAAATGTGGAAAAAGTGAAGCACTGTGAATACTTTCTGAATGTGCTGTACTTTAAGGGAAACATGCTGTGTGGATTTATTTATTTTTATAAAAATGCTTAATGCATCTATTATATTGGACCTAATGTCTGGTTTTTGTTTGTTTGTTTTTATTAGTCTTAATAAATTGCCTGCTCCACACAGCATAGATAAGGTTTTAATATAGAAACATTTACAGTCTCTGTGGGGTCTTGTATCTTTCAGTTTTGCTTTGAATACTAGCTGTCTGCCACTATAGAAGACAGTCTGTGCTTTCCTCATATATATGGATATTTTATATATTTGTCTAGGGTTTTGGGGTTTGGCTCCAGTTTCTCCAGAACAGCTGGGCTTCACTGTTCAATTACAAGCTACTTTTAACTTTCAAGTTTATGTGCCATGCTTTACTGTGGTTCTTGACCAGGTCAACATTTGGTGGAAATCATATATACTTAAGGATCACATATATATTTAAGCATGACTAAAATGTAGACATCACATATTACATATTAGGTTGGTTTGGTTGGCAACATTTCTGTTGACTTAGATGATGTCAGATTCCACTATTGACCTTCAGTGTCTTCTCATAAAATCACATAGATATAAATGCAGAATTTCTTGAGCTTTTAAAAAATTGTGCCAGTGTGTCTTACTGGATATTTTAGATAAATTAATGAAATAAATCTAAGAAAACTGTCAGGATTATGGGTAACACTTTACAATATGGGTGCACTAATATGAATTAGTTCATACTTAACAAATGCACAGATAATCATGAGTTAATGTATTACTAATGGGGAACTAACCCATTTATTAATGATTACTGCATCAGCAACTAATGAAGATTCTACATGATTAATAGATTAAGTAATCATTAAATAGATTAGTTAAATATGCCATAATGTATTAATTCCTTAATAACATATATTAACTAATAATGTAAATTAATGTGTTAATTACCAGAAGGGGTCAAAGCCATGCATTTCAGCTTCCAGTTGTCTGCTTTAATTAATCATTAGCTAATGATTTATAAAGGTGTCATTATGTTATGACTTTACTTGTTGGGGCACATGACTATTAATCAGGAAGCTGTAACGCATGGCTTTGACCCGTTGTGGTAATTAACACGTTGATTTAAATTATTAGTTAATATAATAAGTTATTAAGGAATTAATACTAAATATAATTACATATATTTAACCAATAACAATTGAATGATTACTTAATTTATTAATCTCATTCATTAGTTTATTAGTTGCTAATGCAGTAATCATTAATAAATGGGTTAGTTCACCATTAGTAATACAGTAACTCATGATTATTTGTGCATTAATTAAGCATGAATTAATGCATATTAGTGCATCCGTATTGTAAAGTGTTATGATGTTTGTTTGTTTGTTTGTTTGTTTGTTTGTTTTTTTACGAAACTGTATTAGTGTGGACAAGGCCTAACAATACATACACCAAGATGATAAACATCAATGTATTAAACTAAGCATGGGACACTGTAAACCCCAAAAAGTTACCAGAGCTCCAAAAAAATTGAGGCGATCGATTGCCTCAAATTTAATTTACAGTAACTCATGATTATCAGTTGCTAAAATATGCTACTTTGCACATCTGCAAAAAAGACAGAATTTAGCTGCATTTGCTGTCCTACTTACATACAACAAAAATGCTTTACTTCACTTCACTCCAAATAATAAATGAATTGAGTCAAATAATTTATTTATATATATATATATATATATATATATATATATATATATATATATATATATATATATATATATATATATATATATATATATATATATATATATATTACTTTTATCCATTTTGCATTTATTGTGCATTTGGTAATAAAATTTATTGTATAATAATGAGAAGCAAAGTGGAATTGCATCTCATTAGAACCATATAGAACATACAGCAATTTAGGTATCAAAACCAGAGCACTGCGGAAAATAAAGAATATAATGCATATGCAAACTATAGCATGTGAGTTAAGTTTTCCTTTATTCATCACAAAGTACATTAACACACACGCCTGCTTTATTTCAGTTCTAACTGCTGTCAGAAGCACTGTGCAAAAATGTAGTAAATTAAGGCGCAGTTCCACCAGAGAAAATCAGGCTTTCTGTAATTTTATAATGTTGAAAAAGAACAAAACATTTCTGCAGTAATCATTGCAAGTTATGATGTTCTGCTATCAAATAACCCTTCTATTGGACTGCAAAAAAAAAAAAAAAAAAAAAAAAAAAAAAAAGTCTTTAAACAAATTCACATGAAATGCTATATGTAAGCTCACAACATTGCGTGCAGTTCTCAGACCTTTGAATCTGGAAAAAAAATGTCTGGTGGCAGAACTTTGGACGGCAAACCACACAATACTTGCAAAAGGGGTAAAATTAGCAAATTAATACCATATGTATGACAAGATGATTTATTTTGTTCATTAACTCCTCCCTCATTGAATTTGGGAACCTTCTCGATTACATTTTATTTCACAGTTTGTTGGTATGTTACCTGTATCTTTTTCTATCCAGTCAAGCAAACATTTGAAAATAGTAATCTGATAGTCACAAGAAATCTCACACAACATAATTTATTTTTATATGTTTCTGCTACTGTAGGGTAATTCATTGTTTCTACTTGATATCATTAAACTATTATAATATTTTTGTATATTCTGTAACACTTTAGTATGGAAAACACAAATTCACAATCAGCTATGACTTTTGCTTTAATAAACTTCTAATTGACTGCTTATTAATAGTTAGTAAGGTTGTTTTTGTAGCATTTTAATTTAGATATTGTAGGGTTAACATAGAATATGGTCATGCAGAATAAGGCATTAATATGTGCTTAATAAGTACTAATAAACAGCTAATAACCTAGTAATATGAATGTTAATAAGCAAAGTTAAAGCAGGACTGGGTAACTTTTGCTCTCGGGGTCCCCCTACAGTTGGGAAAAAATAATGTCCTCAACTACTGTCGTAAGCTCTGTCATCCTACAACAGGGGATGCCATCGCGCGTGCATTTGTTGACATGACAACCCTGATATCCCTGAACTAGTGATGCGCGAGTCGTCTCATAACCCGCGGACCCCGTATGTCTATTTAATGGGTGCGGGGCGGCTTGTAAAAATATATACAGTGGTGCAGGGCGGGCCAAATAATTTCATAAAAGCGGCCCGCGGGCTGGTGCAGCACTAACAGTTACCCTGAACACTGCAGGAGTTCACATGCAGGTGTTCTTCTGGCGTCGCGTGTGAAATGTCTTCATCCCAGGTACAGTCTGTGGCATATGTTTCAGCATGTCATATATGATTTCATGGGTTTTATTTTATTTCAAACGCCAAATAATCGCGATGCTCACGTTTACAAGCCAGCGTCATTATAGTAGTCTATTGGTAACCGTTTTACAGAATCTATATGATACTTCAGTTCAGTGTTTGAGTGGTAGGTAATCACCGTAACAAGCAGGACAGCATCGGTCGGGCACGCCTCCTTCAGCTCATGCCGACGAGCAAACGCTGGTCACATGTTGATCCTCGTCCTGCCTTTAATCCCATCACTTTTTCGTTTCCTCTTATTGCTTTCCTACAAAAAAACCTTTTCTTTCTTCTTTGTCTGTGCTGCTTCGGACATGACTATATTATCCGACGAACAAAGTTGGTCTTGCACGTCCGGATTTAAGGAAGTGGGGGTGGTGGTGGAAGTGACGTATATGCCGTAAAGCAGTCAAATTTTGTAGTTTTTCTCGGGTTACTACCCGAAACCCGAAGTTTAAAAGTACGATTAAAAACAATACAGACCCCATCAAGCTATGGCAGACGTGTCATTCAACCTATTGTAAGTCGATGTATCATCACAAGAGTCTTGAAAATATATTATGAAGGTTGAAAAGTTACCTAGTGTTGCTTTAATAGCGAGAATTGAACCCTAAAATAAAGTGTTAACATATTTTCAGTTATTTTAATGTTTTGCAAGGTGTAATTTTTTGCCAAAAAATATCTTATTTTTTTAGGTAGCAGAAAAGAACGGTCAGATGTTTGGAATGGCATTAAGGTGAGTAAATGATGAAGAATGAACTAGCTCTTTAAATCACTATAACATTAATCCTTTCATGGCTTTTCACTGTAACTAAATTGATTTTTTTTAAAAATACTAAAATGATAAAATACATGCATTTCTAATGTTACATTAAATATTAATAATAATCAAAGTAATACATTTTTCTACTAATATGGTTCAATGACTTTACTGTGTACAGTTGCCTATAGCAACTTGGCTCAATAATATAGACTGCGCTCATAGGTATACAATTCATAATATTATAACTGCATTAAGCATTGACCATTCTATCAAAATTTAGAGATGGCACTGTCTGTTTTATATTAATTATTCTTATTTACTCTGAACATATGACATCATGTTTCTGCCACAGAATAATAAAAAACATTTTATCTCACAATTCTCTCTTTTTTTCTCACAATTCAGGGATTACAGTATATCTTTCAAACAATTCAAACTCTATAACTCGCAATTCTGAGTTTATATCTCAAAAATTGTAGAACAATTCTGAATAGCAAAATAAACTGTGAGAAGAATATTATAATTGCAAGTTTATTTCTCAATTCTTATATACTTTTCATCCCATAATTGTGATTATTAAAACACTAACATAGCTATACTGTATGTAACGTAAGTATAGTAACCCCAATACAACCATTTTCAAAACCATTTTCAACTTAAAATTTGCAATTATAAAGTTATATATATATATATATATATATATATATATATATATATATATATATATATATATATATATATATATATATATATATATATATATATATATATATATATATATGACTTTACAAGGTATAATTCAATTAAGAATACTCTAACTCTATGTTAATACTTTGAATTCATTTTTACTGTAATCCTTTTTTTTTTTTCAGGACCAAACTAAATATTTTGTGCTATAGTTGTACACTCTTAGAAGAAAAGGCTCTATCAGCGCTACGTATATGGAACCCTTAAAAGGTTATATATAGAAGTATAGTTGAGTATACTCCAAAGACCCTTTTATGCTAAAAGGGTTCTATAATGACAAGAAAGAACCCTTTTGGCACTTAAAAAGGGTTCTATATAGGACACTGCAACAACAACAAAATTGCATTTCTTATCAAAGAAAAAAATGGATTTCCTATCTTAGCAAAAACTCTCTACATTTTGAGTTATTTTTCCCCAAAATAAGACTTTTACTTTTTAAGTAAAGCAAGTAAAACCAATTACTTTTGCTTTCTAGTAAATACTTCTTGTTTTAAGAATGTTTAAATGTTTGGACAAGAAACAAGACAAAAATACTAAGTAAGAATAAAACATTTTGCAGTGAACCTTTTAGGGGTTCCAACTACGCGTCGATAGAACCTTTTCTTCTAAGAGTGTATGCAAAGATTAATGAGCTCACATAATAGCATGTGAAAAATGCACATATGCATATTATAGAAGGTGAGGCCTTTCTAGTGGCTATTATGTGCTGACAACAATATTATCTGAATAATGTGTTTGCGATAACACTGTAATTATTGTATCACAAAGAGATCTCATCCTTTAACAGAGAAGTCATACATTACCAGCAATGAGACATTTTAAAGTTAAAGCTCTCCATTTATCTCATGCAGTAAACTTACATTTACAGTTTTATACAGCAAATGTTATTTCCTGCACCACAAAGTGACCAATAAATTAGCCTTCGGATTTACAACTCTGCCTGAAGCCCACCAGGGCCAGAATAACAGCCATATTAATCAGAGTAACTGCACAGAGCAACCACAATCTACAGCATATATATTCCAGTTTTCTAACACCATTAAATACACCATGACTATACATCACAGCTGTAATTGTCATTTTTAGATAAATATTGAACCACAGTAATTCATTTGAAAGCTGGGGTACTGCTTGGGTCCAGACTGCAAATTATAAGTTTCACTGATTCGCAAGTGTATGATTTAATGGTTAATGCCATAGTGAATGACTCCCCTATAGGGATTTTTTTCTATAGTCATAATGAACTGTGTTTGGAGAAAAAAAGGGCGTGCTTTTAAAAAACTCACTGTGGTACATGTCTCTAGGGCAAAAATTCAAAACAACATTATGCCACAGTCACATATGAGGTAACTGCACAACTCAATACAACAGAAGGATTCTGTGTGAGATCGCAGGCAACATTTGTGATTGACAACCTTTATGATTTAACGGCTCTCAAATTGTTCTCTTCATACAGCAGTTTACAGGAGTAGCTCAAAAATAATCATGCCCCATTTTCAACTGCTGTGAATACTTAATGTAAGTGAGAGGGACTAATGTTTTTATACTTAGATTTTATTAGAAAGAGTCAATTCAAACATTTGCACACAATAACTCTCCATAAGAGATCATAACATTTTGACATATTGCTCGCATCCATTAATTTTTTTATATATTTATTTATTTTACATTTGAAAGCAAAAGTAACTTTGAAAATGAATTTCAATTTAAGGAGCTGGTGACTATAAGGACTTTTCCTGCAAATCATAGCCATGACCTTGACATTGTTGAGCCTGATACCTTACACCCAAACGGCAGTACAAACAAGTGCCTGTCCATGTGAAATAATTGTGCACACTAATATGAAAGCACTGAAGCCCTGGAGCCCAAATCCAGAGAACCTCACAAACGTGTGGGGATATCTTGTGAAACTCATGAAAGTAAAGCTTTTGAAGCAGCCATGCTCCTTGTGGAGTGGGCCAGGACGTACATAAGATAAATAGTCTCAACTACCCACTTGTTCATCCTCTACTTGGATGCTGGGAACTTTTTCCTGGGTAACCAAAACAGACAAAAAGCTGGTCCAATTTTCACCAGAGGGCATCTTTATGGAGGTTAGCATCTAATGCCCTTAAATTTCAGGCATGAAGGAACATCCGGCAGGGCTTGTAAGTCTCTGATTCTTTTAAGAGATGAGATTAAAAAAAGGAAAACAGTCTTAAGAGTGAGGACATTTTCTGGAACCTTTTCAATAGGCTCAAAGGAAGCCAAAGCAAGGATTTCCAGTACAATGGCCAAATCCCAGACAGACACGCACCATGAAGTGAATACTCTCCACTTCAGGCCATACCGTTTCCTCGTGGTGAGTGAAGTATGATCTCCTGACCAAATTCTAACAGGGAGAGCCGTCAAGAAAGAACAGAAGGCTCAAGAACCAGAGTCGGTTTGGCTAGAACGGGGATACTAGCAGAAGACTAGCCCTGTCCAAGCTAACTTTCTCCAAAACTCCCAGGAGCAGATTGGGGAAAATGTGTATAGACAGCCTCGGCCATGTCTGCACCATAGTGCTCAGCCCAAGATGAGCTGGATGACTGAGGGAGAACTACAATAGACAGTGTGTCATCTCTAGAGATGCAAACAGGTCTACTTCTGCTCAAACAAACTTCTTCCATAGGAGCTTCCCTTGGGCCTGCAGGAGGTTCTGGTGAGCCAGCTTATATAAACGGATGTGACCGCAGACCCCCCTGATGTTTTATGAGACCACTTATGTGTTGTCTGTACAAATAAGCACATGATGACCTCTCAGGTTTGGGAGGACGTGTTTGAGTGCTAGAAACACGGCCATCATTTCCAGGCAGTTTATGTGCCAAGAGAGATGATGGCCCTGCCACAGACCTTGAGCTGAGTGACCACTCATGTTTGCCCCCAAGCCTGTGAGTGATGCATCCATCATTAGTGTTGCACAATGGCAAGGAGCCATCAGCACAAGGCCTTGGGAAATAAACTAAGGGTTTTCTCATATAACTATGGCATATACAGTAGGCATCGCCGCATGACCTTGATCATGCGAAGTATGTTTCACCTCTGGGAAAACATTCTGGTTTTGAGCCCCCACTGCAGGGGCCTTATGTACAGTAGGCCGAAAGGTATCACATTGGACGTAGCTGCCACGAGACCCAACGTTTTTTTAAACTATTTGACAGCGAGTGTCTGGGCTAGCTTTAGCCTTCTTACTGCTGAGAAAATGTAATTGATACAAGCAGGGGACAGACGTGCCTGCAATGTTTTTTTTTATTTTTTTTTATTCTATACCACACCTTAGGAAATAGTTGGAAGAAACACACTCTTCTTGTTGTTGAGCCATAACCCCAACGTTCTCATATGGGTAAGAATGACATTTCGATGCTGAACCACCATATTTTCTGATTGAGCCAGAATCAACCATTAGCATGGTGCATTATCCTGCTGGAAGTAGCCATCAGAGGATGGGTACATGGTGGTCATAAAGGGATGGACATGGTGAGAAACAATGCTCAGGTAGGCTGTGGCATTTAAACGATGCCCAATTGGCACTAAGGGGACTAAAGTGTGCCAAGAAAAAATCCACCACACCATTACACCACCACCACCAGCCTGCACAGTGGTAACAAGGCATGATGGATCCATGTTATCATTCTGTTAGCACCAAATTCTGACTCTACATCTGAATGTCTCAACAGAAATCGAGACTCATCAGACCAGGCAACATTTTTCCAGTCTTCAACTGTCCAGTTTTGGTGAGCTTGTGCAAATTGTATTTAGGTGTTCCTAATAATCCTTTAGGTATATATAAATAAATATGTCACAATCAGCTACTAGGTCATTATTTAGTAGAACAAAATGACTACATGATGTTTCTCTGTCATTTAGTTTGATAAGATACTTGAATGCTGTATGAGTGCTGTATCATGTCACTGATCTTAAATAAATTATGTGCATGATTGTATGTTAATATAATACATCATTAAAACAATTGGAGAACACAGTGAATGACGCAGACTAAAAGAGGGGAAGGAGCCAAAGCATGCCACCCTTTTAGGTGTTTTAAAGGGGACTAAGATGACCATAAATCTGTAAACATATTATAGAGCTAATCTGAATATTGGGGGGGGGGGGGTAGAAATGTACAGGGCTGCAGCCCAGCTAAAAAGGGCCTTCCGAAACCACTGCTCAGAGACCTGAGACTGGTGAGGAAGAAACTTCTGGAACATCACTTCCTTAAACCTCTTGATGACTTAGCTGACAGCATTGCCGAAGAGCCTAGAAGGGGAGAGCAGGTTGTCTAGAGGAAAGCTTTTGTCTTTATTTTGTATGCCTGACACATTTAGCCATAAGTGCCTCTTTGTAGCCACCAGGGCTGCCATAGAGAGGCCAAATTACTTGGCCGTCTCCTTGGTGGCCCGGAGAGATAATTACGTAGCCCTGTAACTTCCTCGCTTCTGTAACTTCCTAAATCTGTAACTTCCTCGCTCTTATCTAGGTCTCTAAGTAGAATATGCTTTATCTGCCGGCACTGACTTGACTCTTAATGGCTTTGTGGGAAACGTCTGGGATTTAGGCTAAGGGACAAAAATCATTCCTAAAAATGATATCCAACTATATATTCAACTGGAAAATAGAAGCTGTATATGTGCAATAAAAACTGACTTTTATTATGTAAACAAGAATGCTTTAAGTGTTAATATTTAGAAAAATAATTATCATTGTCAATTATATGTTTACACATTTTGATGTTTTCAGGAAATGGCTTGGAGATTTGATAAATCTGTTTCATTAATGAAATGGGCTTGTGTTTAGTCAATGTACAGAGTTATTACAGGAGTAGGGTTCATATGCATTTGTTCATATCGAGTCCTTTAACATTTAAAGTTTATTGGATGTATCCGGCGGATGTGATCCAGCATTAGTGTATGTGTAGAACACATACATCAGGGAAGCTCATTATACTGCGCTGTAATTATCAACTGAGCATACACACTTATTTCACATTCAGATATATTTGGAATGCAATTATGATTAAAAAAGTTACCATTATGAATAATAGGCAAATATGTCAGCTCTTTCCATTCACTGGAAAGTGACAATAATTATGGTGTAATGAAGCTCTCAGGGGTTTACAAACTCATCATGCCCCATTTCCTGTAGACTCTTATGAATGGATCAATTATAGGTGCAGTTGGGTTAAAGTAAGATATGACAATTATTGGTGTCATTAATTAGGCTACTTAATGATTTTTAAATTATAATACTTGTATACTGCATTTCTGTTTTAAGTTTCCATATAGAAGATTATTTAGTTATGGAATAGTGCATCAATCAAGGCAGCATGTGCCCTGAAGTTTACATTTTAATTCAAATGCACAAAATGCATGACTGGCACACAATGTCACCAAACCAGCCATGCCAGAAGAAAGGCTTTTGTTGGGCAATATAAAATTGCCCTTGGAACACCAGCACCACATTTAGCTCCAATGATACATGCAACATAGGAGGGTTAAGAAAGTAAGTTGATATACCATATTGCAACCTTGCAATCTCCTGTAAAGAAATAGCTGATGATTCTGTCATTATGGAAATGAGAGACCAGCCCAGTTATAAAAAAAAGAAAGAAAAGGGAAAGTCATAGGTTTGGAAAAACATGAGGGTGAACGAATAACAACAGAATTTTTTTTTTTTTTTTTTTTTTACTCACCCTTTAACACTGAGGTTTATGTCATTGATTGTGCACTGAGCTCACATTTACCCTCCACTGTGTCTGGCACTGACTGACTAATATGTTTTATTTGGACTACTGGCTTGCCAGAATTATTGAATGATTTGAAGTGCTTGCCGTTGTGTTAAATGGCAGTGCCAACATGGCTGAATGTTCACCAGATGTGCCCGGACAAGGATAATCTGCAGGACAATTTGGAAGCATCCCCTAAAACGTGTCTTTTCAACTCAGACGTGACTGTTACCCGTCTTTTGAAAGATTTAAGACAGATTGTATGGTACTGAAGGAGATCTGAATGAATGACAAAGAACAGAAAACAGAAGTTTTGCATCATCCTGGGGAAAGGATGTCTTCCATCTGCACACTTACAGCAACTGCAAACTGAAATATCCTCCTAATGAAACTGTGAACTCAGCTGGATTGAGATAGGTTTCAAAACACTGACCAGTCAAAGGCTAATAAATATGTCCAAGTTGAAAACTAGGATGTGTATAGTCTTCAGTGAATGTTTTCCATAAATCTACCTTCCAATTTCCTTGAACTTCCATGTGGAACAGAACTGGTGGGATCTGGTCATCATACAGTGGTCAATAGATTGTTTGGTAAAACAGTAAACAGGTCGTAAAAAGAATAGTTTAACTTTGTTTAATAGTTTAAATTCTGTCATCTGGGCTTATTAGGCATCCTACACTTTGTAAATGTCTCGAGTTACGACTGTAACCCTTGATTCCTGAGAAGGGAATGAGACACTGTGTCAGAACAACACTTTGAGAATGCTCCCTTAGTGTTGCCCTTCTGAAGCATGAATGAAAATATAAAGGGACGTTGGATCACAATAGCGCTAGCCTTTCACGATAAAGCAAGACACTCCTAGTGGCAAGGCGATACAGTATCTCGTTCCCTTCTCAGGGAACAAGGGTTACCGTCATAACCTGAGACGTTCCCTTTCGAGGGAACTCGCACTGCATTGGAACGTCACTTTGGGGAACAAAATGCCCACCATACCACCACAAACCATGCCTGCCCTAGTATGAAGCTAGAACATGAGGTGAGAGTAAGGAGCAGCTCCACCTTGAGCAACAGATCTCGATCAAGCAGTTCAAAGGGGGCCAAAGCCAGTCCCTCGAGAACCACTCCAAGATCCCAAAGTTGGAACTCTGGAGTGAGTCGCAGGCCTAATCCTCTAAGTACCACATAGTTAACATACGATCAAAGGTTGTCTCCCCAGAGGCCCATCACTTACAGGAGTGTGGAAAGCCGTAATGGCAGCCACGTACACCTTAAGTGTGGATTGGGTAAGCCCCACACAGAAACTATCTTGGAGGAACTCCAGCACTGAAGCCACTGGGCAGTTATCTGTGTCCACCTCACACTCTCTGCCCCCATGTGTGTGGAAAACACATTCCACTTTAAGCCGTATAACCTTCTCATGGATGGAGCGCGGCCAAGGAGCCTGGCGAGCCTCATCGAACATGGCCAGACAGGAGCGCAGCATTCTAATGGGTAGTGCTTCACAGTGCTCACAGCCAATCTCAAACAGTTTACACACATAAGATGCGTGTCCCCACCAGTGATATAGTCAGGGCAGGGGTACACACATCTCTTAAACTGTTCACTCATCATCCTTTCTCTTTCATACGGTTATTTTACAAACTAGAAATCAGTCCTCAAACACACAACACACAGTGCACTTGCTGAAGAGCAAAAGGCTACTGCTGTTGTGATCCAGCATCCATTTATACTTCTATGTATGTACTATTCCCAAGTTAATGTGCCCATATAATCTTAGTGAAAGTGGTAAACAGATTTGGCTTGCTGTCTGCTATAGAGGCGCTTGGAGAGGATATTCTACCTGAGCTCGGATTGTCCCCCATAACAGGCAAAATTGAATGAATGAAAGAATGAATGAATAAGGCATTTATATTGGTATTTTATATGTCCTACTGTACACACAAAACACTGTACACTCGTGTCAGAGATCTCTCCTCAAACACCACCAGTGTGTTGTACAAAAATTGTACAAAAGGAGGAGCAGCGGAGGAGGAGGGATGCTGCAGGAACCAAAAAGGGGAAGAGGTAAGCTGCTGGTTTTATAACTTGGTATTAATTGAAAGATTAGATGGGTGTACCCCTCCCGAAATTACGATTAATAACTTCACTTGGGTAATTAATTACCATATATGTAATAAAGTTTACAGTTGCTTATAAAGGGAGAGAGGGAGGAAGCAGGTACCCAGAAGTGAGTCATAGGATATAGGACATAGGCCCATGGCAGAGTCAAGGGAGTGAGGACCATGGTGAGGAGCCCCTTGGCTGATGACACCAGAGGGGATGACAGATGGAGATATAGCTGATGGGGGTTGGTCCATATTTAAATTCTTTTTTTAAGGTTCAGTGTTCTGTCAGGTAAATGTTGCTTTCCATATCTCAAGGATTCAAAGAAACAGTCTTTATTTAACTAGACAAACAGCAGAACTACTACAGAATATCAGGCTTCCAAACAGATTATGTGTCTGGACAATGAGCAGAAAGAACTGAGGGTTTAAATACACAAGGAGGGAGGTAATTTTTTGAAACTGGAAACATGTAAACTAATGGCGGGAGAAAAGAACAAAGAGAACAGGAACTAGAACAAAACCAAACCAAAACACAATTAAACCAATATACTGTACATGTGACAGATAACACCACAAAGTCGGAATGTTTACACTTTTCTGAAAAAACAACCATTGAATGACTTTCAGTTATTGAAGTAACAACATAACAAGTTACACATATCACCTTGAAGGGGAAACGCTCAAAATCTAAACTTTATAGAAGAAGAAAAAAAGTTTATCTTTATAGTCTTAATTTGAATCTTAACTTCCTATTTCTATCTAATAAAGTAGTTTTACTTGATTTTTATTTCCTATCTTGGTAATTAGTGTGACACACTTTGCAGAATAGGAATTCAAGAGGTTTTTTATATCACCCTGGAGATCAAGATGCTCTGCTCTCATTAACAACCTTTTTTTTTTATTGCAGATGCAAACAAAAGTGCATTAGAGGTGTATCATTAACTTAACAAGTCTTGTGGGTTATTTCTCTGTGTAAGGCCAAAGACACTGCTGACTCACAGTATAAAACAAATCATCCACTGTAAAGTGTAATGGCTGACAATGCTTATAAAAAGCTTACACACCGTGGGTCAGTCGTTGAACATGCTGATGTGACAGGGACTCTGGAACAAATATTTTTTTGTTTCCTGTATAAAGACTATAGTGTGTAAGGAATTTATTCGGATCAAATAAGTCAAAGGGGTATTGAATTACAGTGAAAGGAACCGGGATACATATTAAATGATTCAAATTTAATATTTAACAATTCATCAACTATTCGCCCAGCGATACGTTGAAATTAGAGTACATTTTCAATCTTAAATTGGGATATTACCCGTTACAACGGCAATATTATAAATCATATGTTCACTGTTTGTGAGCTTAGGTAACGCAATCAATCAGTTTGAGGCAGTAACTTATAAACACATAGCCAAAGACCCTTGTATAGATGAAAAAGGTAAACAAAAGTTTATTGAACTATTCTAAACACACACAAAAAACTAACAAAAACACATTCATACAGTTACTGGGAAAGGGATGTTTGTTAATGGAAAGGAGTGAAGTCCCAATGATTTCTTAGCCACAACCTGAGAATCAATATACTAGCAGGTCAACCTTAGTTTGCTCGCTTACGAGCTTAGATTTACCAGTTCAGCCAGAATGAAGAGTCATGTACCTGCATTTGAATGCTCCTACTAGCATGGGTTCCTCTTAGCACGGGTTTCTCGGCTGGTGGTCAGTTGTTGTGGTCAAGGGGGACGAATAGTTGGTTTTGCGGGGTGAGAGCCAAATCCTGGATGGCATTAGCTGGTTGCTAATCTGTTTAGCTGGTTGCTACGTGATGGGCATCTCTGTGGCGCGACTGCGCAGACTCCAGGAAGTTTTCTTCGGTGAGATTCAGATGGAGTTTTGGAGTGTGGTGATGATAAAGAGCTCTGGGTAGCTCGGAGGACGCTGAGGGCCGGCAGGAAAGGCCTGCATGATCACAGCAGAAGTCATGAGGTACACTGATCTCTACTAGTGTACATAGATGACATATTGGTGTATTCCCGGAATATGGCCAAACATCGCTAGTACGTAGCAGAGGTCCTCCATTGCCTGAAAGAATGTTTTGTTTCTGAAAGCTAAAAAATGCTACACATTAGGGAATACAGTATCCAGGTGGAACGGGAAGGTTGACACATTACACAACTGGCCCACACCTTCAACGATCAAAGAATTATCCAACGTTTCTTAGGTTTTGCAAACTTCTATCAATGTTGCATCCAGAACTTCAGCTCCTTCACTAGGCCCAAGTCTCTGTCATGGACACCAGTAGCCACCCAAGTGTTCTAGATCCTCAAGGAAGTTTTCACCAGTGCACTTCTCCTGATCCACCCAGACACCTACAAGCCCTTCGTAGTTGAAGTCAACGCATCCACCACCGGGGTCTCTGCGATCTCAGCAGCAGGGGAACCCAGCCAAATTCATCCAGACAATGGTTGGAGGGGGCTCAAAAACCATTCATCGTTCGGATAGATCACAAAAATCTAGAATATTTTTTCATCAGCGATGCCAAGAGATTCAACCCCAGACAGATAAGATGCGCAGTGTTCTTCCCACATTTCATTTTCTTTACCACGTGACTATTAACTAATTCAAAATTAATTCAAAACCCATAACCTCAATTACATATTAGTTAATCAATTAGTTAATAGTCATGTGCCCCAACAAGTAAAGTCATAACATAATGACACCTTTATAAATAATTAGCTAATGATTAATTAAAGCAGACAACTGGAAGTTGAAATGCATGGCTTTGACCCCCTTCTGGTAATTAACACATTAATTTACATTATTAGTTAATATATATGTTATTAAAGAATTAATACATTATGACACATTTAACTAATAACTATTTAATGATTACGTAATCTATTAATAATGTAGAATCTTTATTAGTTGCTGATGCAGTAATCATTAATAAATGGGTTAGTTCACCATAAATAATACACTAACTCATGATTATCTGTGCATTAATTAAGCATGAATTAATGCATATTAGTGCACCCTTATTGTAAAGTGTTACCGATGAACCCATCAGCACCCCCCAACCCTCAGGTTGTGTAGGTCAATTTTATTTGTTGTGAAAGGCAGAAAAGAAAGACAGAAAAAAATGTTTTCAGCCATGAAAATCCTGCATAGTAAACTACAGTGTCAGTAACTCTGATCAAAATTGTATTTCTGTCTTGAACATACTTAATTTAAGCAGATTATATCTGAGAGTTGTTTTCTTCACCAGTTTCTCAATATCTTAGCCCAGGAACGAGGGAAATAGAAACTGTAGTCTCAACCTCTGTGGGAGTTTTTTGAGCTAGTCTTTCAGAGGATTAAAAAATTTCCCCCAGCGTCTCCCTGAAGCAACACTGCATTAGATTGATGGATGCTCATTATTTTCTCATTTTGGTGCTCCACTGAAGTAGTACAAAGCTTAAACTCTCTCATTTGTGGAGCGGTAGATCCCTCCGTTGTGGTTAAATGGTTTCACTCCCACAGTGTGTAAGGAGGGTATAAAGAAGGCCAGTCTGGCCCATCCCCAAAAGCTCTATCCCTATTCTCTTTTCTGCAAAGTCTAAAGTAAGTCACAGAGAATTTACTTATTTATAGAATGTGTCCTTACAATGGTCTATTTTCGCTAATACAATTTTGGTTAGAGTTTTCTGAAATTGTGGATTATTAGATTTTTCTCTAAACTGTTTTCTTATTGTGTATAATGAGAAGGTGTCAGATTGAATCAGATTTCAGTTTACAACATTTAGAAAACACATTCATTGACAATTTATCTTAACCTCTCTCTCCAGACTGTGGCTTTACATCTTTGAAACTAGAAATTAAAAGGTCTTCTATCTCAGCATCTTACTGAGCTCTAAACCTTTCATGAACCTTTAAAATGGGACTAGAGGGTCAACGGTGACTGAATTATATAATGCAAGTGATGTCATCTGACGTTTGTCTCTCTCAAGGACAGTGAGAGTAAAATGCCTTCCTCTCTTCAATAGTATGTGTCTCTTGGTATTGAAGAAACTCAAATATAAAAAAGCAAATAAAGAGAAAGCATATATGTCTTTAAAATAAGAGACATATTGTATACACACATGTACATAATCTTGAGGCCAAGTGTGCAAAACTGCAAGAGCTCTACACTCAGTTTGAAATTGTAAAACAAACTTTTTGCTAAATGCTAAACACATCTCTTTACATTAGACACATCACTCAAAACTATAGCTCCTGTGTTTTATTTGGGAAACACTTACATTTAAATGGAACACTCACCCAACAATGTGTGAAATCACTTACATATCATTTGTTCACTTGGAAATCATTGTTTTGATATATAAATAATATGCATTTCTGTTTATAGTGTAAATAGCCTACCTAATTTAATCACTTAAAAAAATCAGTGTTTTGCAAAACAAATACTTTTTCACCCTTGCATTTCTGTTTATTTTGTAAATACTCAATATGCATAAAAGTCAAGTCACCTCTGTTTCTAAATTCACAAAGTAAATAGTAATAAATTCAATAACACTTTATAATAATGGTCCGTTCCCTTTCAGTCGGTCACGTTCGACGTACGTCAGACTTGACCGACGAATTGGGATCACTTCTGGGAGCCCCTATCAGCTTCGAGATATAGAAAACAGGCCAATGAACATTGGCGTGCATGCTTTGCATATCGCACCCCGCTCCGCTGTGCGGGTATAAAGCGGAAGCGATCACCACGCACTGTTGTCATTCACTTCGGAGCTGAACGGCGTTGATGAAGCATCTGACAGCCTTCTATCTAGAGAGAGAGAGAGAGAGAGAGAGAGAGGGGGGGGGGGGGAAAGCATGTGCCGGGGGAAATTGCTCTTGTGTTGGCTAGACGGCACAAGACAGCGCAACCGCGATCTCACTGCTGCTGAGAGAACTGCTATTTTCACAGCAAACTGAGAAACTAAGCAAATTGCACTACACACACACACACACACACACAACACACAGTTGGTTCGGTGGGCGTGTTCCTTTTCTGGTGAGAGCAGAAACTGGCGGCACACAAAACCTGTTATTCTGCCGCGGTCGATCCCTGGGTGCTTCAGCACTAAAAGAGCAAATTTTCCTCTTTCGCTGCATCGGAGGAGGAGTTTCAGTCCTCTGGGAATGAAGATTCGGCTGTACTGCCTCCCTCTGGGAGAGTGGCAACGGTCGAGTCGGACCCGGAGTTGACCGCTATGCTTTCCCGGGCTGCCGAAAAGGTCGGGCTTGAGTGGAACCCTCCACCACGTCCCGAACCTTCTAGGTTGGACGATTGGTTTCTCGGGGCGGGCGGTGCTGGTTCTCAGCGTCCCGCCTCAGTGCCTTTCTTCCCGGAGGTGCATGAGGAGCTGACTAGGTCGTGGAAAGCACCGTTTAGCGCCCGCGGGCGACCTGGTGGCTCCTCCCTCCTCGCTGGCGCGGGGACCCGAAGCTCCCGTCCAGGGACTGTAGAGTCTCTTCCGGTCTGAACGCGAAGGCCTACAGGTCCTGTGGCCAGGCCACGTCCGCCCTGCATGCCATGGCGTTGCTTCAGGTGCATCAAGCACAGGCACTCATGGACATGCACAAGGGTAGTCCTGGCCCAGAGCTCCTCCGGGAGTTCCGGACAGCGACGGACCTTGCCATACGGGCGAAGAAAACTGCCGCCCATACTATTGGCCGGGCGATGTCCACCTTGGTGGTCCAGGAGCGGCATCTCTGGCTCAACCTGGCCGATATGAGGGAGACCGATAAGACCCGGTTCCTGGACTCCCCTATTTCGTGGGCTGGGTTGTTCGGCGACACGGTCGGAAGCCTTGCCCAGCAGTTCTCTGCCGCCCAGAAGCAGACGGAGGCCATCCGGCACATCCTGCCCTGGCGGTCCGCTGCTGCCTCCACCCCGCCGCCAGTGGCAGCACCTCTGCCTGCCCATCGCCGAGGGTGCCCACCCGCCACTTCCCCCGCCGCAGCTCAGCAGCAGCCTCCACCTGGACGTAGGCGCGGAGCTGGCCGTGGGAAGGACGCCCAGCCCGCTGCCAAGCCAGATGGCAAGCACCTGAGACGGGCAACCCAGAGATGGAGGATCCTGCTCGACAGGAAGTGGCAGCAGCACCACTTCCTCCCCCCGGAGGAGGGCCGGGGGGCTCCCTTGTGACAATTTCATCTGTCCCAAAACTTCACAAAAAGAGCAGTTTCCAAAATCTCTGGGTGCCAGCAGAACGTGCTTGGCGGTGTTCGACGCTCCCATGCCTTGTCACTCTCAGGCGCCTCTCCAATCGGCAGCAGGTAAGTTCACCTCAGCGGAAGCAGGTAAGTGTTGCCATGCGCACGCAGACCTCACCACGGGCCGCCTCCGCGCCGTCCGGGTTGGGTCCCTGCATGCCACTGTGCTTCCCTGCTGCGGGTACGTCTGTGGTGCCGTTAGTCCCACTGGTGCAGTCGCTGGGGGCCTGTCTAGCACTCCCCAGCCCGTCCCGCTGGTTCATCCGCACCATCAGACTCGGCTATGTGATTCAGTTAGCCCGGCGTCCCCCCAAGCTCTGGGGTTTTCACTTCACCTTCGTGTTGAAGAAGCGCACCCCGGTGCTTCTGGCGGAGATCGCAGTCCTACTGGCGAAGTACGCGATCGAGCCGGTCCCTCCAGCCGACATGAAGACCGGCTTTCACAGCCCGTACTTCGTTGTACCCAAGAAAAGCGGCGGGTTACAGCCGATCTTGGATCTGCAGTTCTCGAACTGGTCCCTTCACAGGCTGCCGTTCAGAATGTTAACGCAGAAACACATCCTCAGGTGCATCCGTCCCCAAGATTGGTTTGCAGCGATCGACCTAAAGGACACGTACGTTCATGTCTCGGTTCTTCGGCGACACAGACCGCCTCTACGCTCTGTGTTCAACGGTCGAGCATATCAGTATGAGGTCCCACCCTTCGGGCTCATGGTGCTCGAGAACCTCAACCAGTGGGGGTTTCGGGTCAACTGAGAGAAGAGCAAACTCTGCCCGACGCAGAGATTCTCTTTTCTCGGTGTGGAGCTGGATTCGGTTGCCCTGACAGCGCGCCTAACCGAGGAGCGCGTCCAGTTGGTGTTGAACTGCTTAAATTCGTTCAAACGCAGGATGGCGGTCCCACTGAAACAATTTCAGAGGCTCCTGGGGTATATTAGCCTAGAAATCTAGATGCACCCTAGCGGCAGCAAATTTAATCTGCCCGCGAGTGTCATCTAGCAACTCTCAATACCCTTCGGAGCTGTATTTGCCTAACTCTTGCCGGGCCAATCACATCTTATATAGAGTCGGTGGCAGCGGGGCGGGGTGCGATATGCAAAGCACGCACGCCAATGTTCATTGGCCCGTTTTCTATATCTCAAAGCTAATAGGGCCTCCCAGAAGTGATCCCAATTCGTTGGTCAAGTCCGACGTACGTCTCCGTTCCCTCCTTCAGGGAACGAGGGTTACATATGTAACCGAGACGTTTTTAATAGATAACTATGCATGAAGTAATGCAGGACTAAGTAGCACTACATTAACACTTCAGCTACTACTATTAACTAATATAGAAACAAGCTAAACTAATCAGTAAGTAACATCTAATTTAGGAGTTAGTTCCTTATTAAGTAATCCATAATTTCTGACTGAGATTAGCCTCATTAATAACTATTAACTAACTGGCCAGTTATCACATTATTGTGTGTCTGAGATGTAATTAATAATGTTCTTTACTCTGAATAAAGTCATAAAATGCATCACTAATTACTTAAGTCTTATCTAGTCATTATGCAGGAGCTACTAGTTATCTGGACCATTATTTTAAAGTGGAAATTATGTTTAAAATAATGGTCCAAATCACCAGTAGTCCTTGAAGAGTTATTGGGTACATGAGTAATTAGTGATGCATTGTATTACTTTATTCAGAGTAACAAAGGACAATTTTTAAGAACTATTAGTGATCTAACAATGTTTTCCACTTTAAAATAATGGTCCAGATCACTAGAAGTTCCTGCATAATGACTAGATAACACTTAAGTAATTAGTGATGCATTTTATGACCACATTGAGAGTAAAAAAAGACAATTTCTTACATCTCAGACATGTTAATGTTGTTATTAGTAATTAATTAGTAATTCTTTATCATTTTTCCTTGTTACCTATTAGTTACTAGTGACGGCAGTCTCATTCAGTAACAATTAATTACCTAATAAGGAACTATCTTAGTCCTGAATTCAATAATACTCACTGATTAGTTCAGCTTGTTTCTATGTTAGTTAATAGTAGTAGCTGAAGTGTTAATGTAGTGCTACTTATTAGTCTTGCATTACTTTCTGCATAGTTATCTATCAATACCGGACCATTATTATTAAGTGTTACTACAATTTTTTCTGAAAAGCATCTCTAATAAGCCAATACTCTCATTATTCAGCTCAAGTTAGTTCAGTGTTGATTCAGTTCAGGTCAATAACTGTAAAATGCATTAATTGTGTAACAGCTGTGCATGCATACTGTATTACACATACTGTATTTGTGTACATGCATGTAAGTGTGATATACAAAAATAAAATACAAAATAAAGTTTAATAAAATTTAATGTTAATCGCATTAGTGTTAATGTTTGAGCATGTAGCGAAAATGAACTCAAAAAGTATGTAGATAACGATTTTGTGTTACACCATTAAAGGACAAAGCTACAGATATATATAAAATAAGGACAGAGGAGCTTGAAACTGAATGTCACCACCAACAGATTTGATTTTGGCAGCTTCAGGAGGGCAGTGCAGAGATGTGAGGAAAAGCGTGATGAGAATTTACGGAGGTTGAATACAATACAGCAGCGTTCTGGATGTGCTTGACAGGTCATGGCAGCTGTGAACAGAACAACTTAAAGATTTGCTGCTCGCATATGGCCCGATTTCTACTAGACTGAATGATGTTAAGATGTTATTATGGTAAACAGGAGTACTCAGATTCAGAAAGGATTAGCAGGTCACCATATGCGACCCGTGCTGGCGAAATGAGTCGCAATGAGCAAGTATTGAAAATAATTAGTTTTTTTTTTTCTTTTTTTTTCTATTGGAAACACTACAAAATGATTTATGACATCGTAGATGTGCTACACCTGTTTGAATTCGATAGCATCAGCAAAGTAAATTCTGAAGGTTACAAAACAAAATCACCTAGCTACCATAACTTAAAATCCCTGATAATAACACCAAATTTGGCACACATCAAGTCAAAACCAAATATCTATATCCACAAGAATTTGTTGTATCATGTGATATTAAAACATTTATTTTGGTTTTATTGAACGTGATTACATCAACATTTTTTTGTAACTATGAAAGCCCCTGGGGTCTAAGAGCTCCTTGCGAAAAGACCCACTGTGGCTAAACATTTAACCAAAAAGAGATTAGAGCCAAATCTACTTCTGTGTTAGAAACACTAATGCCTGAAAGTTATCAGAGTAAAATCTATGTTTAAAATCTGTGTAAAATCATTGTTTGCCTTTAATATATCCATAAATATTTCTGGTTATCTGTTAAATCCAAGTTTTAATCTACACTTATTTATGTATTCAAGACATTTAAAGGTTAAAACCAAGACATTAAAACCCAATGTTCCCAATGGCTCATGGCCCCTCCCTGCTTTCCACTAATCACTAAAAACACAGTTAGGTTGGAGCCAAAACAACACAAAGCAATTTTAGGTTGGACCCAAATCACTAAAAGACCACAAAACACTTTTAGGTCGGAGTGAAACAATATGGAAGGTTGTTTCCACCACGAAATAAAATAAAATAAAAAGAGTAAGTGTGACTTCTTATCTCAGAATTATGACTTTTTCTCACAATTGTGAGATATAAAGTTACAATTCTGAAGTTTTTTCTCACAATTGCAAGTTATAAAGTCTGATTGCTGAGATATAAACTCACAATTGCATGATATAAAGTCAGAATTCTCAGATATAAACTTGCAATTGTGTGTTTCAAATAAATGATTAAATAAATCAACACAGGTAGGAAAATGATGCCTAGTAAGCAATTTAACAGGGCCTTTAATGTCACAGACATGAATACACAGTATTTAAATTATAACTCTTAAATGTATAGGAGCAAACCTTTGTGTGAGCTACCTGATTTATTTATCAAATGACAAACACAGTGACAACTATCAAAGTGGGAAATAACATGTAATTTCCTATTAGTCTGTTCTTTGAATCCTTTAACTTTAGCACCGTTCTCATCCTTTGCACATCTTTGAGGCTCTTGGGTGTCATGAAAGTCACTCACCCAGGAACTGATCATGCTTTTCGGCCTGTTTCAGATAGCTGCGGGGGTCTGTGTTAATGGCCCTCAATCTTGTACAGTTCTCCCATCCTCCCGCAACTCTCCTCTCTAAGCCTGAAGAAGAAAAGGGACTGGCACTGCTGGTGGAGTCATGCAGCGAGCGATCGGAGGGCTAACTAGAGCACAGAAGCCACATAACATTGTCACACTGGTGCCCAAATTACAGCCATCATCCATGTTTTTCACTGTAACATTCTGACCCAGATAGAACACCTGGCTTGACTGGTTTGGAGATACGATATTAGAAACCGTAATATTGATGACAGTGGTAAGGATATCTATTTTGGATGGCTGCCAGACTGTATGGTATGGTGTAACCATTTTTTGTCCTTTGTCCTTCTATTTGTCCTTTTCTCAGAGAAAAGCTTAACTCCAAGTCTTCCAGAGTCACGGTCAAAGCTGATTCGAAAGACCGCCGTTCGGCAGCACAAAAAAGCAACTCGGCCGTCGTCATTATGGCCCCGCCCGCCGACTCTATACCCCATGTGATTGGCCTGGCAAGAGTTAGGCGAATACAGCTCAGAAGGGTATTGAGAGTTGCTAGAAGACACTCGCGGGCAGATTAAATTTGCTGCCGCTAGGGTGCATCTAGATTTCTTAGGCTACTCATGTACTACTCCTCTCTCTGAAACTAAGAATGAAAGGGTTTTTTGTTTGTTTGATTGTTTGTTTTTGTTTTTTTGCTGCTGAGTCTTTTTGATGCTAATGCAAACGTCCTCTAAGCATATTAAGCTGTACTGTGAAATGTTATAAACAAAGAACAACTACATTAGAATACTTAAAGCGGTCATATAATGGTACATGCACTTGTACAAGTATATGTTTGGAAATGTGTGTTGGCAGCGCCTGTACACAGCCATCCTATAATGATTAAAATCCATCCAGTGTTTTTTTTAATCTCCTTATATGTTTTCTCCTGTCTCAAATCGAGCCGTTTGACCGTGTGACGCCACATGATCGGACATCCCTCCCACGACTGTTGATTGACAACAGCGTTTCCGCCCTGAGTGAGCTTTGTCATAGTCTGCCATTGTGGATACGCTGGAGCAGAATGGCGTCTAAGCGATTGTTATGTTCTTGGGTGTAATAATGTACACAGCAGTCATTCTGATGTTCCTAAATCCGAACCGCTGAAGAAGCAGTGGCAGAGTTTTGTTTTCGTCAATGATTTTAAGTTTGCGCAAACCGCGAAGCATTTCTCACCAGACTGCTTTATTACTGAGGGTTAGTATGAAGCAGGTTTTGCAAAGAAGTTGCTCCTGAATAAATGATTCAGATCTGTTGCGTTCCTGCTGCCCCTCCAGAAGTGAGTGTAGTTTGAAATTATTACACGCTTCGCGATGAATGCGGCTCAAGTGGGTAAGTTAAACTACGGCATGCGTTCTATTACGTTCTCAATATAATTCATAATCCCACGTTTATAATGAACATCACGTTATGGTTATTGTGTTATTAAAAACTGTGTATGCTGGTTTTAAAGTTAACGTGGACGTGGTAACACAACACTAAGCTTAATTATGTAGATGGTTTATAACGGTGTCTGTTACTGTAAAAAATAATCATGTTGTAACAGTTATTACAATGCATAGATAACGATACACATCACTGACAAACCGACATTAAAAGAAAACAAAGTTTTTTTGGCATTAGCTGTAGCATCAATCTGTCATTGAACTAGCGTATACATCAGCAAACACATAGCATTCTATCTCACCACGCTAACGTTACCTTGCCAGTACATAAAGACAGAACAAAGTGACATTAAATTAACCAACCATTCAGAAACGTCCTGTTTAATCTTAATTGTCAAATTTTGTTGGAGCTGTCATCTTGTTCCGGGTCTTACTCTGGTTCAAATTGATAAAGTTGGCTCCGGTGGCTATTCTTTTCCCTCCACTGTTGTCTAGGCAACGACTCTAAGTGAAAAAGGCCCACAGAACAGAGGGGCAGGGTGAGCAAAGCTCATTATCATTTAAAGCTGTATTCCCTGAAAATGCTTGGTGAAAACAGAGCTGTTTGTGACCAGGTAAAATTTATTAAAATTAATACTAATGAGAATTTTTAATTTAAGTTTATTACAAAGTTTGCACTTAGACACTAAAGAATCATATTAACTTGTATAAAATGGCATTGTATAACACCTTTGAGTAGAATAAGTAATTATAGTGCAAACTTAAAGGGGGGGGTGAAATGCTGTTTCATGCATACTGATCTTTTTACACTGTTAAAGACTTGGATTCCCATACTAAACATAGACAAAGTTTCAAAAGTTAAGGTGGACGTTTGATGGGAGTATTTCTTTGTCAAAAATACTACTTCCGGTTAGTCATAAGTTTCGGCAAGTTTTTTGAGATCATGCGTCCCCTTTGACGTTAACGGGGGCGGAATTTCCTTGTATGGGCCTTACGGACAATTCTACCGGAAGCGCGTGAGAGAGAGAGAGGGAGAGAGCGAAAGCAACAGGCTACGCCCATCAGAGCGCTGGCTCGTAGGATGCTAAACAGGTGATATAACCAGTAGCTACTGACTTACCCACTGATAGGCCGGCGGTCGATCTGTATTAGCACTTTCCTCACGCGACGGGCGAATCACTTTCCTCACAGAGCGACTCACTTTCCTCACGCGGCAGGCGAATCACTTTCCTCACTGAGCGAATCACTTTCCTCACAGAGCGACTCACTTTCCTCACGCGGCGGGCGAATCACTTTCCTCACTGAGCGAATCACTTTCCTCACAGAGCGAATCACTTTCCTCACAGAGCGACTCACTTTCCTCACGCGGCGGGCGAATCACTTTCCTCACTGAGCGAATCACTTTCCTCACAGAGCGAATCACTTTCCTCACGCGGCGGGCGAATCACTTTCCTCACTGAGCGAATCACTTTCCTCACAGAGCGAATCACTTTCCTCACAGAGCGACTCACTTTCCTCACTGCAGCGCGCTGCTGCACACGTCATTATTTAGCTCCGCTCACACGACACGCCCCCACCCGCTCTGCTTTTTTCGGAAAGACTCGGAACAGCGCATCTTTCTTATATAATTATTAAAAAAATAAAGACTTTTCGGAGATATGCAGGATGCAATGCTACTCTATAGGTACTCAAGATTGACATGACACTGACTGAAACTGAGTGTTTCACCCCCCCTTTAAGGCTTGCAAAAGTGTTTTATCTATATATGGGTCGCACAAGTTTTTAACAGGGACAACATAGTGAAAGAGAGGCAAGAAGGGCCAGATTGTAAACTTGTCATCTTTAAATCAAGCAGAGTGGCTGATGACTTAAAGATTTATCAAAGGCTTAACTGGCTCTTGTTCCAGGACCTGAGTTATGTGGCAAGTGGACAAAAAAATAAATTTAGCTTCAGAATGAATCACTTACAAACCACATTCTGCTGGGTTGGACACACATTAGTATGTTTCCACAGTGGGCCTAGTTCAGTGTCCTGTTGACAGGAGCATAGTATGGCAACAGGAAGAGAGCTACTTGTGCATGCGCATGCAAGAGAGAACGACTGGTCGGGAGAGTGAAGGAGGGAGAGGGAGAGAGGGGAATGGAAGCAATTACCAGAGTGTGAGCATCTGAGGTACATCCAGAGGCTACAACCATCAATCTGCATGATCCCTCAAACGAATGTGTAGTATATGATAAGAGTGACCCCTTGTGGTTACGAAAGTGAAATGGTTGGAAAGCTCATGAGGTCAGAGTTTGTCTGGCCTACAGTTGACCCCGCTGCCAAACATCATTTAGCAGCAAAAGTATTTCCCTATAGATGGCCTTTCAAAAGTAACATTGTATTAAACCGTGTATATTTGTTATATTATTTGGTTGGGCCTCTCAAAAAAGTGTGACATGGACTCTGAGTGTCATGGAAATGAAAACAGATAGCTTGCTTCAGTCCTATTTGCTTGTTAAACATTGTTGCTAGGGAATCCCTTGTGAAAAGAAGCGTGCATAATTGTGCTGAATATGCATTTGTAGTGTACTTTAAATAATAAAACTGTACTTGCAGATAACATCATAATAATATGTTTTAAACATACTAAATAGCAACATCATTGCAATTTGTAACTGTTTATTTAAATACATGAAATACAAGAATTCAATAGAAATAACATTAAAGTATTTTATTTTATTGTAAATTCATGTCAGTACATTCGGCAGGACACTAACCATATTTCAAAGACAATAGAAGTCATTATGAAACAACATAATAAAGCATGGGTGACTTCAAGGTAATTGGGACACTTTTTTGCCATTGGGATGACTTGAAAAAAAAGTATCCCAACCAAACTAAATTCACCCCTACGTCCTATATAACTGGATCGAAATGCACTCTAAAGGGATAATATTTCATAGAAATTTAAACATACATTGTGGCCAACAACATTACATTAAAAGTGTACTTAAAGGTGTTAATAAGGTGTAAATACCTTATTATTTTAAGCTAAAAAAGAGTACTTCTTTCAGACGGCACAATAAAACTGACTTTAAGAGTAGAGAAGGTGCAAAGTTTTGTTTTGTTTTTTATCACATTTTTTAATCTATTAATTAGTTTAAATTTGGGGTCTGTTCCTTTGTTTCATAAAGCCTGTGTACATCCCTCCCAGAAAAATGTTCTGTCTTTAAATTACGAAATTAAAAATTATGCCCTTCTCCTATCATTTGCACACTCAGCAAACTGCCTGTCTCTGCCTCTAACTAGTTCTCAAACTTTACATAGTGCCTACAGTAAAAGCACAGATAGCACTGTCATTACCATTAAAACTAAGGCCAGCACTTTCCAAAAGGTTTAATACACTTATGAGGCTTTATATGAACTATGAACAACATTGGGAATGTGTTTTGAGGACACTTTTACTAAACACGTCTCTAACATAACTTAACTAAACACTTATCAGCATGTAATTTGAACATGATCATCTGGTTTATCACAAACTTGTGGAGTTTATACAGCTTGCCAGTAAAGCGAGAGAGAGAGAGAGAGAGAGAGAGAGAGAGAGAGAGAGAGAGAGAGAGAGAGAGAGAGAGAGAGAGAGAGAGAGAGAGAGAGAGAGAGAGAGAGAGAGAGAGAGAGAGAGAGAGAGAGAGAGAGAGAGAGAGAGACCAAATATACATTCTCAAACTTCTGATTCTAATGTGATAATGCTGAAAATCTAGAGTAATTTGTTATGAAAAATTTCAGTGAACAAGGATTACATAGGCGAGAAGTTCCCTTTCAGTCAGTACACCACGAGTTACGTCCGTTACTGATGAAATGAGCGAAACCTCCATTACATCAGTAACTGACGTAACGTCTCTGTTCCCTTCCTTCAGGGAACGAGGGTTACATACATAACCGATTTATGTATGTTCCTGTTGAAGAATCCTGAAAAATGTATCACGGTTTCCACAAAAATAATCAAATAAAGCCTTAGTGGGCATAAGAGACTAGAAGTATTTTAAAAAATCGATTTTTGCCCAGTAGTCAAAGCCCTTTCTAGCCATTCTGACGCCCTAGGCGAAATCCTTATTGATGCCCCCAGTCAAATTTTAAAAAGCAGCATTTGTATTACATACATTTCAAATTATATTTGTATATATTTGTTAATAAGGATTAAAATTAATACTAGTAATACCAATGTGTAGACAGATGCCTGTAGGCTTACACACACACACACACACACACACTTTGAACTTCGCCTTTAAATATCGCAACGCCACGCCCTCTACAACACTGCTTGCATAAAGCATTATTAGAACTAAATGTATCGATTCAGCATTCAATGCCATCCGTAAAAAATAAGTTAAATTAGACGGAGTAATTTAATAAAGGATGTGTTTTTAAATGGGTCTTTAGAGTTTTAAATGGGACAATTACAAAACACAATGATTCTTTTAACAATGCATTGCCGCAAAAACCTTTACGTAAGAAAAGAACGTTTTATTGAGTCAAAATCATGTAATGCTGAAGTGAGTGTGCAATGTTGCCTCTAACATACACACCGCGCAATGCTATCTGCCCATTTCACAGCGTGATTTCTCGACTGCCACAAATAATGCCCTAACCAAATACAGATTTGAACAGAAACAGAAACTTATTAGACTAATTGACAGTACTCTGATCCAATGGCATAAAGGAATCATCAGATTGACAGTACTCTGATCCAATAGTGTGGGGGAACTAGTGGGGGCGGCAATAACATTTTAGGGTGGCCATGACACAAAAATCCATCACAAAAATCTAGTTCCAGGTATGTGCTTATAAGCACTGATGGCTGGCTGATGGACTTACACTGATGGTGACCGCCTAGTTTGCCTATGCCTAAAAACGGCCCTGTCAGCAGTGAATATACAACTTATATTCTCATTGAAATAAATGAAAGGTCATGTAACCCCTCCATAATGCTCTCCTCTCAAGATCACCACTGCACTTATTGCACTTTGCTCTAAATGGAATTGCCAGATGATCGTAGGGAAAAGGGTGGTATGTTAATGTTTTTGGTAGGTAATTTGATAGCTATGAACTGCCTGCATGAACGATGCATAAAGGGAAAAGAGAGTAAACTATACAACACCTGACAGAGTATTTTCACTGATCTATGGAAAGCGGTTCTTAGCTGGAAGACATTTATTCATTTAGCAGATGCTTTTATCCAAAATACCTTTCCTGCCATTACATATAGAGCTCACTAGGACGGTGGTACTTGCTTTTTACTGGATATGTACATTTGTTTAACTCTTTTTTCATTTCGTTTTTAAGGTCAAATTAAAATAGCCTTGGGAACATTTATTGTGTGAAAAATGATACATTTTATATCTAAAAGGCGGAATCTTGTGCAGTCTAGACATGAGTGAGTGCTTTTCATGAACGCGTCTTAAAATAATCTACTAGTTTCCCTGGCAAATCATCCTTGTTTACTGCAGAGGCAGGGGAAGTGTCCTTTTTCTGCTCATTAACATGTGTCACTTGTGAATTGGACAATGACAGGTCAGTTTCAGAACTTGCTGAGATGGACAGCGACGCAGAGCGCTTACGCATAAAAGCATCAAGGACTTAACAAGTAACAGAGCTGTCAATAGAGGACACACTATTAGAGGGGTCAGTCATGTCATTTAACCTGTGCGAATGCAAGCAGAGAACACTAATGGGACTTCTGAAATCGCATAAAAACATCAGACATCTCAGTAAGAGGCATGCTTTTTTTAACAACCTCACAGGCAGGTGAGAATTACATTTGAGAGAATTATAGGCAGGTGAGAATTACATCACTGAAGCACCCTGACATTTTTCTACTCAGCATTGTACTCTTTCACAGTGGACTTCTATGATATTCATTTTGTTAAGACAGTGACAGTGGTAGGTAAAGAAATTGCAAACTTCAGGGGCTTTATATTACCCTTATTAATCCTATAAAGCCTACATATTTGATACACACATTTACAAGGCCTCTAATAATAACCGTGCTCGCCAAAAGGGTGTTCAATTATTTGTGCGAGTTGATAGCATACAAAGATGCGAACAGACGCAATGTTTTGATTCACGCGAGTGATGCAAAAAAAGTAACTCTGTAAGATTGTTTTTCGTGCTTTCCTATGAATAAAAACATAGTTTCTGCCATTTTTCCCATCTTCAACCATGTTGGAAATAACTACTGCTGCTTTGTACCTGTTGTGGAAGTCCCAGATCCGCTGGAAAGCGGAACGTTATGAAGTTCACAGCACCATCCAGAGGCGCACACAACTCCGTGAATTCAGTTTGATAGCATGTCAATAAGCTCTCTGCTGATTGGTTTGCGCGACTACGTGTCATGTGAATTTTCACCTCATTCGCGTTGCCCAATTTGTGTCATTCGAGTCTATTCGCATCTTTACATCGACTTTGTATGTAATCTACTTGCGCAAATAATTAAATTAGCTTTTGGTGTGCAAACAACTTAAATGTATCAAACCTGCTATTAATGTTATAGCATTTATTAATTTTTTTGTCAGTGTTAGTCTAATGTTACATTATATGATTACACTCTTTTACACTCTCACGCTTTTAAACCATTCAAGCGCGTCAGGACAAAAGGGAATGCCCTTAAACTTGAAGCACACGACTCACAGAAGATGCTCGCCAGTCTCTTGAGTGTCGAATGTATAATACGCCATAAAGTGCGTATCATATGCACGCAAAAAAAACGCGTGCCATATGCACGCCAAAACTCATTTTGGCCTATACATTCCACGAGATTGCAAACTCGTACTATTTATACGCATTTTCGTGAGATAGGGCTCGAACAAAGATAACCGGGAAAATCACTCTCTGTTCTTGACTAAAAAACTTGTAGCTTTAATAAGGATTAATCTATATTTATTTCATAATTTATAAAGTCCCAATTTGCACACTATCCATACTAAATATCAGCCATATCACCCTGTAACCCAAGACTGGTTTCCCACTGAAGCTAAGCAGGGCTGAGCCTGGTCAGTACCTGGATGGGAGACCAACTGGGAAAACCAGGTAGCTGCTGGTAGAGGTGTTAGTGAGGCCAGCAGGGGGTGCTCACCCTGTGGTCTGTATGGGTCCTAACACCCCAGTATAGTGATGGGGACACTATACTGACAAAGAGTACCGTCTTTCGGATGAGACGTTAAACCGAGGTCCTGACTTTCCGTGGTCATTAAAAATCCCAGGATGTCCTTCGATAAAGAGTAGGGGTGTAACCCCAGCATCATGGCCAAATTTGCCCATTGGCCCCTGTCCATCATGGCCTCCTAATCATCCCCCTCTCCTGATTGGCTTAATCACTCGGTCTCCTCTCCACCAATCAGCTGGTGTGCGGTAAGCGTTCTGGCGCAATATGGCTGCCGTCGCATCATCCAGGTGGATGCTGCACATTGGTGGTGGTTGAGGAGATTCCCCCCTTCTATGTAAAGCGCTTTGAGTGCCTTGAAAAGCGCTATATAAATCGAACGCATTATTATTATTAAATAATATTCAAAAATAGAATTAGTATGTCCCAAATCATAGTTGAAAAGAGTAGTCCAAAGATACCCGGATGGTCTACTATTTCGATTAGAAATGCAAATGTGGATAATAAGTGTTTTAAAAAAAAACTACAAACATGGCGGATGTGCGAGTCCTACGGTTAAGTAGAGATGTTTAGATAAAGGGGTTTGAGTGATCAATTATCAGTATTTAACCTGACAAAAATATATTTATTCAGTTTTGTCCACATTATATTTTACCTGCAGCAGCATTGTGAACTTTTGTAATGACATGTTTGGCAATTAACTGAGGAAAGTCTGTGCATTAAAGACCCACAAATGGCAAATCAATGTGCTACTACATTTCATTAAACTGGATGTGGAGGATTTGAACTGTGACGATGACTGTCAGGGCAGTTTAAATGGTGACAGAATGCAAGTAACTAAGCGGCAGAGTCCGTTAAAGATGATGAAGTAGTATGTCCCAAAGCTTGCATTCTCTGATGCTACACACTCAAAAGTATGTACTTTTTCTATACAAAAAATAAATAAATAATAATAATACATTTAGCACATAGCATATAGGTAAATTGGGATGTAGCATTTGATAACTTTACTCAATTTCTGTATATTTCCTGGTAGGAAGGGCACAGGTTAATATGAAATTGATTATGTGAAGATTGTTTTTATGTTCACTTAAATGAAAAGTTTTTTTTTTTTTTTTTGGAGCATAATAAATGTTAAAATTGATAGCTTTCACTTACACTGTAATGTTGAATGAATATAAATAATGTTTAAAATGGAGTGGGGGGTCTATTTAACTGAGACATTAGTAGCTGTATACCTGGCCTTTATTCATAAAAATATGCCATTTAACAAATATTCAGAATATATTGTTTTTTTGAATATATTGTTATTAAATTATATTAAACTTGAATCATGATTAATCAGAGAAAATGTGTATATATATATATATATATATATATATATATATATATATATATATATATATATATATATATATATATATATATATATATATATATATATATATATATATATATATATATATATATATATATACACATATATATATATATATATATATATATATATATATATATATATATATATATATATATATATATATATACATATATATATATATATACACACACACACACACACACACACACACACACACTATGGGCGGTTGAATGCTTGAATCTGATTGGCTGATGAACGTTCTGAGGTGTGCAATTATTTTAAACACACAGCGAGCGTAGTTCCAGGCCGCTCTCTTGACCGCATTACAGTTCCATATCACTTTGCATAGTTTACTGTACTAACGGAAATTAAAGGACTTAACAAAACAACATGCTTCACGTTATGACCACATCACTACCTCGGTGTGCATTATTTTTCTAATAATTTGTTCCCGTTGTCAATTATTCCTCACATATATACTGTATATATAAAATGTCATACTCCTCTGAAAGGTCACAAACTATATTTTGTTTTGAGAATTCTACTGAGTTTTGTCTGTGAATTTATCACTATGTATTATATAAATGTTGGACACAAATATTCTGATTGAAGTATAAACAAATTGTCCTTATACTACGACAACCATATCACATACAGTAACTGTCAACAGAAAGATTAAAGTTATATAATAAGGTATCACTGGACACTTCACCTTATCCAGAAGGCATTTAGTCACTGTTTTTAGTCAATGCTTTTGAGAAATAGGGAAATTATGTAAAGTCACGTTGTAATCATCAAGTATTTATATAAGCACGTGATTTAGTCAGCAATACGGTAATAGTGGTAGATCCAACTTGGGCCCAAGAGTCTCTTCAAAACCTTCTCTCTTTAAACAGATTTTAATTGCTCTTGGATTCCCTTTTGACCTCAATTTTCCAGCACATTAATTCAGCACATCTAGTCAAGACCTCCAAAGTCCCACATTCATTTTCTGCACGAGCGCTACACTCGAGCACACATACCTGGTCATCATGTCTACCAAAACCTTTGAGTATATCGTTTGATATTTCACTGATCTATTTTTTCTTTCAGTCTCATCAGCTTTAAAGTGTCAAGAGGATCCTCTATCTAGCTATATTACTATAATATGTCTCTCAAGTGATGATTGTTTTTCAAATCTGAGTGACATTTTGTGTGTGATTTATAGCATAAAAAAGTCTCTTCTGCTGAATCGAAATAGAAGCTGTGGGAAAGATTTGTGAGTTTTGGTAAACATATTTTTTTTTCTCAAAGTCTAGTGGGAGATAGAAAAACACTATAGGAATAGTATCTGTCACAGTATGAGAGCTGCATTAGCCTCTGAATATCTGGCAGTGTTTGAATTAGTACAATATTTATTTGCTGTGTTGAGTATGTTTGTGTGATTTTCCTCTGGGTGCTGTCGTTTAACGGCAATCGTTTTAAAGTGTATATGCAGCCCACTCAGGGTTTTATGGTCTCTTTTAACAGAATTCTTCATATCTGTCACATTGATCGTGTTGAACATGCCTGATACTAAGTATTCTTGCTAGGTCTCACCATGGCAACTGGCACAATGAAACCTTGCAAAAATAGAACTCTCATAGGAAGTGCACCTTTTTCACCTTTAATTTTCACTTGGGGACATCATATGGTCATAAATGAGGAAACTTGCTTGGAACTGATGCTAAGAAACACTTACTTGGTTAATTATCTAGAATTGGGTGTATGTCAAATGTATTCATAGTTACTCGTATGACCCTGAGTGAGAATAAACAGAGATTCAAACTGAGCTCAGGATGAAATTAAATCTAGGTTGATGGTTTATTTGTTATGCAAAGGTATATTTACACTAGTAGACACATTCTTAAATAGTGTTACCAGTGGGAATAGAAATATCACATTAAACACAAATATTAGCTCAGGGTTTCACTGAGTGGGCTGGTGAATTTTTTAATCACTGGTCAAATCAGATTTTATTTTTATACCAATTTCACAATACAAATTCCAGTTTGGTTCTGGCATGAAGCCCCGGTAGCTAAAAAATGTTACAGATAAATCCTTGTAAAACAAAACAAGGGATATTAACTGGTTGAGAAGCTTCACCTTCATGAATCAATTAACGTGTCCAATGTTCTGCTATTTGTGGACAATTTAAAATAGTAAACAGTGTGTGTGTATTGATGGTACTGATTCCTCTTACCTTGTTTGTCCCAAGGGGTTCCACAAGGCTTCATCTTGGGACCAATTGTATTTCCACTTTATACAGTATCAATGATTTACCTAGAGTATGTAAAGATGTCAGATGTAAAACTAAATTACTGGCCCAAATAGTCACAAAACCTCTCTTCAAAAGCCGTTTTCATCCCTGCTCCTTTGAATGACCCTAGTGGAGATGGTGTCTGAAGCCCTCTTCAAGCTTCAAAGCCTGCACAGGAGACCAGACAAAACTAGCAATTTGCTCCAGACACTAGAGACCAACTTTCAATATACATAGGAAAAGGATATTAGGTCCATTTACCAACAATCTCTTGTGTTATGAATGAAGAGATTTGCATGCTAATCTTCCCCGTGAAGGAATGCGAACTTGTAAACTCAAAAAAAAAAAAAAAAAAACCATCACCTCAAAACAATAATCAGCTGTCATTCTTCTGCTTTTCATCTAGTTCAGAAGACACACTGTGATTTTACCTTGGATTTACCTCAGAAGAAGAAAAACATGATTATAAGATGATATTATAAGGTAAAATATTTATACTCTATTATATTAGTTTTATTGTTGCATAAACTTCACATCGTAGGTTACAAGTTGAACTATTGGGAGACTAAAAGGTGTGAAATCAACCGAAAATGTTGAAATATGAAATAGAGACAGGTAGGCAGCCTTTCAATTCAAAATAAAGATATGACATGAGGATATTTCTATGCTCCATAAAACACAGCATGCAAGTAGGGTTGCTAACTCTCCCGTATTAGCCGGGACTTCCCGTATAATGGGCCTAAATGATTTGGAAGCGCTCGTCGTGATGCTCATGCAGTGTGGTGCACTGTTTTTTTTCAAGGCACATCCATTGCGCAGTGAGATACAAAAGCTTAGCAATTGCAGACACCACGAGAACGTTTAGTTTCTTCTGCAAACTAGGTGTATCCGAGTAAAATGCCTTTAAACGTGATAGGAACATCTGTTTGTGTATGCGTATGCATTAATCGGAAATAGAACGTTTTGCTGTTTAATATTAAACTGTCTTTACTATCACTTTTGACACATGCAATGCATTCTTGCTTAATGAAACTATTAATGTCTTTAAAAAATGTATTATTACCAAACTTTTGAACGGTAGTGTATAATGCTACAAAAGTTTAGATGGTTTGTGTGTAAATATTGATATTTATTTCTATGAAGTTAAAATTATTTTTAGGATTAAATTGTGCATTAATATATTAAGCAAAACAAATGTGTTTATATCTGAGGACATTTTATAAAACACACTGAAATGACATACATTGTGCAAATATTTTTATTGTCCCTTATAAAGAACCACAATTGGCCCTTATTTTTGTCCCCTTTTTGTCCTTCATTCTGTATATTTGAATTATGTTGTGTTGTAAATCAATCTAAACAAATCAAAAATCTATTATTTTAATCTCTTCACATTCTTTGTTCCATTTCTCTCACAGTCCCTCCTGATTTAGGGAGTCCATTTAGGGAGTGTCTGTATTTCCAGGAGTGATACACATCAATATTCATGATGAATGACACCCTCCCTGCCCGCATAAGCCTTCCTGACACAAAAAATGTCTTGCAAATTTTAAATCAGTATGTTGTTTTATGTGAATGAGTGGGCAGAGTGATGTTTACCTCGTCTTGAAGCTAAAATTCTATCCAGTTATCAAAGTCTTGTGAACAAATATTCAGTATGGTTTTATGGCCTTATTTTAGTGACTTAATTTTATTTATTGTTATTTTTTTTACTTTTTATGCATAAACATAATTTTCTTACACACATGCCACTTATATATTGTAGCAGAGTTTGTGCTGAATACAGAGTAATCAGAATTTACTAATGAAAATGTTGCAAGTAAAAGAAAAAGGCACAAATGTCAGAACACCTCCAGGGCCAAGAAAAAAGCTCAGGTTTCAGAAGGTTAAATTGTGAACTGTAATGTATATAATATATTCATGTAGTGAAATGTGCAGATTTCTCATGTATGTGTAACCCCTCATGTTCAAACCGCCTGCTCCAAATGGGACTCAAACCCAAGTCCGCCGGCATGAGAGTCGAACTCTTTAACAAGGAAGCTAAAGGCTGAAACCTCTAGTGTCAGTCACTAGAGCGCCTCTTGAGGACAGAGTAGTAAGATTTACTTGCACATCTGGCCTCCGTTACACTCACCCCCATTAAACCTCACTCCCATCTGGGTCACGGCACCAATGTAGCCCCTCCTGTTCAAACTGCCCGCTCCAAACGGGAATCAAACCCGGGTCCACCGGCATTAGAGTCGGACACGCTAACAAGGAGGGTAAAAGCTGCAACTCTAGAGAAAGGGTCGGCAAATATATTTGGCCACGGGCTAAAAAAAAAAAGGCCACTACTGTTACAGTACAGAGTCTACGGAGACAAGATGGGGAGTTATCAGGTTTATTGAACAATCAGTTGAGTAAATGACTTGATGGAGTGAGGATGGGCTGGTGATAGTTCTGGTTTGTGATGCTAAGAGTGCACAGGGAGATCGTTGGAGGTTTTGCAGGAGAGGAACGATGGAAAATACGGAACACACACACACGCTGGACACTGGAGATCACTGGACACTGGGTAGAAGACACTGGAGACGGGTAAGTAACATCGAGGGAGTCCTTAAGGTAAGCAGAAGAGGTTAGTACCTTTCTCTAACGAGACCAGACGGTGACTGAGTGTGTGTGTGTGCCTTTTGTGCTCCTGGTGATTATGGTGGTGATGGGTTGCAGGTGTGCGTGATTAGTACTCTGGTGAAAGCGTGCGCTGTGTATCTGTGACGTGGGAGCCTGGCGTGTCTGTGACAACTACATGGCGGGCCAGAATATAGTCATGGGATAATTTTATAAATAAATAAAAATAACAACAACAAAAAAAACGAGAATTTGAATAAGCCCCATCAATGGCATGGTTGAGTCCTGCTCTTAATGAATTATGCTTTATTATTTCCACATTCCATATTGTGAATAATACATGTATTTTAATTTGCTTGTTACACATGGAATTTATTTATTTTAATAATTATTTTACATCACGTAGCATACTTTTTCACTCAGAATTATTCCTTGGCATCCTCATGTAGTAAACTGCATTTTTGTAATCGTTTGCGTGCTGGAGGTAAACGATTATTATTACATCGAGTGCAGAGTGATGTTAACATTTAAGATAGCACTATCAAGGAGTCTAAAGAGGAAAGTTAACAATGAAAATAGGGCATACAAAGAAGAATGGGAAGACATCTGTGCATGCATCCTACCTGGTTTTGTGATGGCAAAGCTGGTTTGTCTAATCTACAACAAATTTTTCAATGTTTGTAAAGAATATAATATCAGACGGCATCACGACACGAAGCATGGCAAATTTTTAGCTGGTTCTTGTAAATATTTTTGATAAAAAGGAAGCTGAATTTGAGTTGTTATTGTTCACGTGTGTTGTGCTGACCCAGCCAACATGTGTATGTGGGGCCCACGTGAATTAAACATGGGCTACAGGGGTACAGAGTGGGCATGGGCTCAAAATGGGCATCTTATCTGGGGCCCACTTTGGTGAACCAAGTAGGTCCCACATGGGCAAACCCAGCTGGGCGCCTCATGTGGGACCTAGTTGGTTCACTAATGGGAAATGAAAACATGGGTGGAAAATGGGCTATTCAGTGGTCTAATTCATTCACAGTCAAGCCAAGTGCAAACAGTCAATTCCAAAGGTTGAATACATGGGTAGATAGTACACAAATATGCACCCTTGAAAAAATGTATTGTTATTTTGACACTTGAACACAATTAATGTGACTTTAATCTAATCAAAATTTAAAAATTCCAACACAATAGCAATTGTATTTGGTTTATTTTGTCATCACAGATCAGTGCCATACAGGGACCATTTTAGCTTTTATTATAAAAGTGTACACATTAAGTGAAATATTTCCTTTCTCAAATGTTTAATTTGGAATAAATCTTTAATAAATTTGATTTAGGTACAGAACCACTAGTTTCCGATTAGTAATGGCTTTAGAATAATGTTCCAAATAAGTTGGAATGTCTTCTGCAGGGTTAGGTAATACTGAGTCATTGTTAATAGGTTACACCAGGATCTTTACTTTATACTTAACACATTTTGTATGTCTCCATCATCAATCACACCTGATTCAACTCATCAGCTCATTAGTAGAGATTTCAAAACATGGGTGTGTCAGATATAGTGAGACGTACAAAATCTGCAGGGCTGGTGGTACGCCAAGACAGGTTTGAAACCATAACCATGACCGAATTTATTTATTTATTTTTATTTTTAACAATACATCCACTTGTGATTCTTATTAAGTGGGCACTTAAATCTTTACCTTAATTCTTTTGCAGTTTGTGTCGTTTCATCGCCATCTGTTTTTGTCTGACCCTACAGACCATTTCATCAAGATCAACTAGATGTGGGGCACCAAAAAGCTTTAAATGTGAAAAAGAGAATTTAAAAAAAAAAGTGACACAATGGTTGATTATTTTGAAAAAAATTTAAAGGGCTGTTGGGTGAGCGATTATGGGGGAGTGAGGAGCTGCAATGTTTTTATCTTTTTGTTTGTGAAATACATAAACTTTAAGTGTACAGATGTACATATATAAACAATACAAGTTTTGTCAAATTATGTCTGTCAGGAACTATACTTATTTTTTGTGGTACTTTTGTCAAATAAAGTTGTAACTGTAATTTAGTCGTTTTCAAATTATTCTAAATAACCCTTGCATGATAATGTATAGCATGAGCTACTGGTTTCTGTTGATTAACTTTAACATTTTAGTGTAGTTTAGAGCAGTGGTTTTCAAACCTGTCCTGGAGGACCATCAGCCCTGTGTCTCCCTCATTTATCACACCTGATTCAACTCATCAGCTCATTAGTAGAGACTGCAAGAACTAAATTGGTGTGTCGAATAAGGGAGACATATAAAATTTGCAGGACTGGCAGTCCTCTAGGACAGGTTTGAAAACCACTGGTTTAGAGGATTACCTGTAATGTTTGTATTATGGGGTTCAATATAAGATAACTCATACAGAAACTATGCTAGCCCATCTACATATACCCGTTGTAGCTCATAAGAGCCCTACATAAAACCTATCTGGGTCCAGTCATTAACCCATATGGGCAGACCCATGTAGGCCCCAAATGGGTGCGACCTGGGTTACCCATATCAGCCTGGTATGAGCCCATAAAGAGACCCATCATTAACCCGTATGGGCAGACCCTTGTAGGCCCCAATTGGGTGCGACCTGGGTTACCCATATCGGCCTGGTATGAGCCCATCAAGAGACCCATCATTAACCCTTATGGGCAGACCCACGCAGGCCCCAAATGGGTGCTACCTGGGTTCCCCATGTGGGCCCAGTATGAGACCATCAAGAGACCCATCATCAACCCATCTGGGCTAACCCCTTTGGGCCCCACATGGGTGTGTTGGCTGGGGAGGCCCTGCGATATAGGCAAACGTTTCAATGGTTCACTGTTCATTTTATCATCATACCATCATTTCATGACAGCTCTTTAAGAGGCGTTTCTAGCGGTCTATTCCACAGACTCTTAAATGTTTTTCAGAACTTTTCAAATTTAAAGCTCTCAATTTATCCTAAAATAAAACATTGCTGCTAAAACGTTGTCGTATTTTTTTGAAGGCAAGATCACTAAAGACAAAACTGATAATAAGTGTATGGTGATATACCGGTTCTCACTTCCCGCTCTGAGCGGGGATCGATCTCAGGACTTTCTGCACAGGAGTCTGATGCTCTAACGATGAGGCTAAATGCTGCATATTTTGCCTCTGGCCACTAGATGAGGCGAGCATCACTTGAAATGACAGAAGTTTACCTGCACATTTCTCATTAGCTCATCCGTTACACTGACAGATATGTTTCAGAACCAGACGCTATTAAAACAATCTGCCCGATTCAGCTGATGCGGGCACGGGCCAGATATTATCGCTGGCGGGCCACTTTTGGCCCGCGGGCCGCCAGTTGCCACTGTTCTAGAGCATCTCTTTGAGGTCAGAGGAGTGAGGTTTACTTGCACAGCTACTACTAGCTGGCCTCTGTTACACTCACCCCCCTAACCTCACTCCCAGTCGGATCACGCCACCAATGTAACTAGCTGGTCTCTGTTACATATGCTGTGTTCTGTTTCTTTCATTAAGCACATACAGACCACTTCTGTTGTTTTTGCACGCTCATTATTTATTTTTGAGATTATCAATGTGAATAATTTTAGTACTTTATTTCCTGCACTCATTGAAGCACTCAATTTGTTATTTTTTTTATTTGCCAGTTTCTTTGAATAATTGAAATTGTATCCCAAAACAGATTTTCTCCCTGAACAAAGAACACATTATGCCATGTCTCCTTTGAGGCTCAGTAAGAAGTAGAATAATCCTTTTATTTATTCATTTTTAGTTGTCATGACTGTGTCTTATTCCCTGACATAACATAGAAAGACGTTTAACGGCCACAATAGAATAGTGTATTACAATATGTGTTGCTTCTTCTCAGATTCGTTTTGTAAACTGAGGTTAAAAAGACACAATCTTTCCTTGGTCAAACTTTAAAAAACATGGCTGCTACCAATCTCTAGTTACCACCTAAACTCTTTCACTGACTATAACAAGGGTCTTATTTTATTATGATCAGTGAGAATATGCAAAACATAGGGACTAATGGAACAGAGGATGAAATATATTATGTAAACGGAATAGGTATGTAAAATATCTTGCTCATTTTACAATTCCTGCAGCTCCAGTTAAATGTTTAATGAGTTATACAGAATTCTCCTCAGGTTCATCTGAAATGTAGTTCTGTGCCCAGCCTTGGCTGGAAGTAAAAAAATTAAAAGGTGCCATTGTTATATTTATGCTTCCCTTTTCACCCTTACTAGCTCCCAAACAGTTGTAATTTATCTACTGCATTTGGCTAGTTTTCTAGGTAGATATGTTTCTAAATTGACTGTCTAGACGGTGTGGAAGAGAATGGAGGCAAGAGAGGAAAAATGAAATGCACAAGGGATGCTCTGATTTAATAGAGCGCACACTTTGCCCTTGGTACTGAGTGATCATTGCTGCCAGAGCTTGCATAGATGGCCTGGAATCACAATAAACTCATATAAATGTGTCAAAGCTTTTCATAGTCACCGGCCTGGCACAGCAGACAATGTGGTACAGTACAGAATTTTGTACACGATGCATATTTCTTTGTAATACATGTCATTAAAAGCAGAGAGAAGCACAACAGCACAAGTAGGGACACTGAGAACTTGATGGACATTTATGCATAGATCCAATTTAATATGAACATAATACATAATATAATATCATGAAATATAGATCAAAGTGATTTATTTAGTTTTTTTACTTCCTGCAGGCCTTAGTTTCATTAGCACATTTTCAATCAGTTTTCTCGTGTCACTTTTCTAAAGATGCTTATGGGGAGGAAAAGCTTCTCTGTGCTTCTTAAAATTTACTATAAAAAAATCTATTTGGAACAGTTTGAACCATTCATCTAGCAGCTTACCAAAATCTATTTCTCTCACACTGAGCAAAGCAAAGAGTTACATATCCTCAAATGAAATGTCTTCGTGAAGTTTTACACAATTTCGGCTTTTATTTCAAAGGTTTTCTGTGTAGAACGGAAACCTATTAAGGGATTAACTGTTTTAAAGCACTCTGGTCACTATAGCTCAATAATGTTTCCTATTGTGCTGAGTTAGCCTCTGAAGTAGGAGCTAAAGCCAAAAGGCATTCATATAACTAAAATCATTTTCAGTTCCTGCGGTGCGAACATGCCAAAAGGTAGTTCTGCCAATAGAAACTATTGACCACTAACAATCGGCATTTCCTTGGAGGGAAGCCGTGGAAAAAAATGAGAGTAAACAAATATTGTATTAAGAACAAATTTTAAAATAACACGATCCAACAGCTACATCAGTGGATGCATGTCCTCCTTTTGTGGCGTTAGACGCATTCCTGGGTCAACATAATAATAATAATAATAATAATAATAATAATAATAATAATAATAATAATAATAGATTTTTATTTTTATTACAAAGAATCTCAAAGTGCAACAAAGGGAAAAAAATAACAACAACAACAAAAGTGAACAACAAATAAAAATATAGAATAATACAAACAATCAACCAACGCATAACAGTTAAAAGCTTTTCTGAACAGAAAACAGAGCTGATGGTGGAAGTCTCTGTAAGCTCCGCAGTGCACTGTGGTTCACTCCATGTATTACATTACTCCCAGCGGCAGTGTCCTGATGACGTCGTCGAGGCATGACAGCTGAAGACCAGATGAAGGGGATTGCTGCAGCACCATGCAGGAGGCAAACAAAGATTTCCGCAATGCAAGACGGAACAGTGGGGCAGCCGAGACTCAGCAGCCGAGAAGCGGAACGTCTCAACATCATGCTGGACGCTGATGACGCTAGCCCGGTGCAAACTTCAGCCACCATGCAGCTCAAGCCCGAGGGAGAACACCAGTGAGAGAGAGAGATCAGCCGCAGCGAGCAAGATGAAATCAAAATGGTTCAAACCAGAACCAACCGCAACAATTCAAACAAAAACATCAGAGAAGCGGTGGAAAACGGCGAACGCCGAACAACTTCCTCTCAGTGGCTGCCAGCAATCAGCAACAGTCCCAATTTCAGCTCTGACTGTTAGACTAGTCACAAACAAAATAAAATAAAATCTAAATCTAATAGTGCAGTTAACATGATTTGTGGGTGGAGAAGCGGCGAACAGACAATGCCAGCGTCCTCTCCCCCATGTTGCCTAATTACTCATATGTTGACATCACATGGAAATTATAATTAAATAACACTGATGTAGAAGCTCTTAGCCCTAAACATGTAAACTTTGTCCATCGAATCTGATTGGTTGATTGAAATGTTGTTCCAAGATCAACAAAGATGTATATGTTGTACTGTGTGAAATCAGGTTCTGCCAGTGGATGAAGGTTTAGAATGAAGAAGAGTGTCTCATTTGTGCCTCCCTTGATGGAATGGATCAAGCTGTTGGAAATGGATGGACTAATTATTTGTGTAAAATGAACTTTAAACAATTTCAGATGATACTGTAATTTATGAAGGTTTTTTTGTTTGTTTGTTTGTTTATTTGTTTGTTTGTTTGTTTTCTTCCCAATGGACTTGTTATCTGAAATTCCTGAGATATTTTAAGAATTTCTAGCCTAGAAACATTTTGAGGAAGTTTTGTGTATCTCAGTGAAATCTTTCCTTTTGGTCATGGCTTGCAAATGCCCCTATTTGTGGTGTCTCTGAAGATCCCCTGAAGATATGTTTCTATGACATGTCCTCTTTCCAGATGCCTAAAGTATCCCTTGACACATACCACACACCACAAACAAATTTGGGCCATTCATTCCTTGTAGGCTGTGGGACCGAATACTGGAGGCTGTATCACTGCCAACAGGCTGTAGAACCTCAGCACAGATAATAGCATGCATTGGCTGGGGAGAGCAGAGGAAATTGGGCCACAGGCAACCCTGGGCTATGCAAATCCCTCTACTGTTCTATCATGATGCATAATCTCACTGTTCTGTTTTCGCCGTCTTCCTCCTATTACTTCCTCAAAGGCATTTAATAGTGAAGCACTTGTTTTATATGACCTGGTTCTGACTTTTACTAATTATAGAAGAGCTAAGTGTTGGTGACAGTCAGTTAATCCAACCATAATTTTGATTATTCAAAAGTATACTTGGTTCTAGAGTTTAATTGGTTAAGCAGCATTCCAAGAGAGTTAATATACAGTCAGTCTGTATATGAGATGGAGGGTAATCTCAGGAATGTGCCTATGCTTCTTTAGTAGGTGAAAAACAGTATGTGAAAAAGACTAGTTTGTTTGAATCCACAGTAGGCAAAAAAATACCTGGATGACCCTTCTACTTCCAGCAAGATTCTGAAATGCACATCCGATGGACACTTTACTATCCCCCGAGGCCACAGGAGAGGATTTGTAAATGGCAGTTAATCACAATTGTCACATAAGAATAACATCATGAATGTAGTACATCTGTATTACATTCCAACTACACACATCCATACTATATAGCTAGAACATACTTTTAAAGTGATTTATTTTTTTTAAAGGAAGTGTATGTAAGATTGTGGCCAAAACTTGTACTGCAGGTGTATCCCCTCTCTCCCTCCCCCCTGACTCGAGGTTGCAGATAGGCTGCAGGATCCAGCAGGAGTGTTTGTAGCTGCAGCTGTGGTAACTAGAGCAGAGCTGGCAACCCGGATGCAGAAACACTACTGACTTTGTGATTGGTCGATAGGTGGAGGTGGTGCTTCAGGCCAAAACACAACATGTCAACATCAGTTGAGGGCTGCAACAACAACTTTTAATGACAATATCCTGGCCGGACTACTGTAAGTATTTGAAATTAACATGATTTCTTAATGTCTAGTGACATATCAGGGCCACTTTATGGTTAATTTAAATACATTTCTTACATACAGTTCCTTTAAATAACCTTAAAATGCTGGGCTGCTATGAACTCTTAGTTTGTTAATAGATGGTACATGTTGACAGAAACATGTTGCTTTATTACTGCAGTGTGCAACAAGTATCATAGCAGCTGCCGAGCGAACGCACAGAGTAACGTCATAACATCATTTTCAACACACTCAAATGTAACTAATATGATAAACAGAGCTGCTTTACCTCATACTCATGACTGGAAAAGCAGAAATGGCGCTGGCAACTGTGGCATAATAAAAGCTTATTTTCCATCCGCTGAGGTGAAGACATGATTCTGCCTAAAAATCTCAACCAATCAGAGAATCGCTGTGAGAAAATTGCTCCAAAAGAGCGCTGCAAAAGCACTGCAAATGATGTAAACTTTCTATGCTCTTTGCTTCAAATAAAAGTGTGATTTTGTTTGCTTAATGGCTTATAAAGGTTAGACAAGAGACTTTTTTTAAATCCTCATTGGTAAAATTAAAATTAAATAAATAAAAGTTCCAGAACCAAGGCCACTGAAACAGTACTATTGGGTAACACTTTATAATAACTCATGCTATGGAGCATTAAGCATTAAGCATTAGTAAATAGTTAGTTCATCATTTATAAAGCATTAATAGGCAGTTTATAAATACAAATGCTTTATTCTTGAATTATAATTATGTCTATAATGTGTTTAATAATCGTATTTTCATACTTTATAAATTATCAATGTATCATTTCAAAATTAAGTATTACATTATTTACAAACCCGTTATTTAGGAGTTGTCAGTGGTTCATATGATCATTTAGAAAGTGTAAGTAAAGGGTTAATAAACTATTTAAATGTACATTTGTACATCTTAATATTTAGACATATACCAATAGTTACTCAGTGTGTTATTAACATGTGTTCCTACTGTAGTTCATTATTAAATCAGGTAGTTATAAAATATTTAGTAGTTGTCAGTTAGTCAGTTAACTAGTTCTGTGAGCTCATCTAAAGTAAGGACTAAGGTATGCCACGTGTACATTTAAATAGTTTATTAACCCTTCACTTACACTTTCTAAATGATCATATGAACCACTGACAACAACTAAATAACTGCTCTGTAAATAATGTAATACTTAATTTAGGAATGATAAATTGATCATTTATAAAGTAGGAAAACACAATTATTAAACACATTACAGATATGCTTATAAATCAAGAACAAAGCATTTATATCTGTATTTATAAACTGCCTATTAATGTCTAATACTGCTTTATAAATTATGAATTAATGCTTAACAAATGCTTCAAAGTGTGTAGTTATTTGTAAAGTGTAACCTACTATTGGACTTTATAAAAAAGCCGATCGACAAAGTCAGTGCCTGGTGATTATTTATTTATTGATATTATTTATTTATGTCACTTTTTAAATTTTGCCTAGTCTTAAGAGAAAATTGGCTGGACAACCCTCATATAGGCACTTTTGAAGAAAAGAATGAGCATTTATAAATGTATATATTCATGCCATTTTGTTTTGCAGATTTTAAATATGTCAATTTTTTTTGAGATTTCGCCATTTTACGCTTTCATAATTAGATGGGAGATTACTGAAAAAAGCTGCCCAAGTTATTTCCATAAGCGTTATGATTTGCCCTTAAAGGGGCTTGTATACAGTTTAACAGCACTGGGACTGTTCACTCCACTTGTCTGTGTTTGTGTGTGTTTAAATAAAGTAGTATTTTGTAAGAGCCAATGGGAGAGACATTGCTATTGACAATTGAATGTGTATTAATTCGCTCATATATTGTCTGTAAATCGCTCGCAATACATCCATGAAGTGCACACAACCCAATTTGATAGATTGCCCAAATACATTAGTGCCCTTTATTAGGTTTAGTACCCTTTGTGTTGCCTTGTTTTTTGTTGTTTTGTTTAGTTTTTTTCTTTTCATAATCTTTTACATAATCACACAAATTGTTCAGCTAATTAAATAGGGTCAAAAGCCTTTGTTTGGTTAATTGAAAGTTATAAAAAAAAATGCTAGATCATTGCTTTCCTAAAATTACTGGGGAGACTTGTTCATCATGTAAAATTAAACAAGAAGAATTGTCACATACCTTATAAAGAACCAGTTTAAATATTTTCTAAAAATAATTTTGCTACGTAATTAAGTATTTAGTTAAATTTTCATACCTGCAAACACTTGACCCCAAAATGTATCCAATTAGTATTTTAGCTATTTTCTATACACATGCCTATTGAGGCATGCAGGAATTAGAGAGATATGCTTGTGTCATGTCTGTCTGACTGAAGGGCCTTTATAATGAGCGTATCATTGAGCTCAGTGCTTCCTGCCACGAAACACATGAGAACTGCTCTCCAGACAGACTCTTTAGTAATGCCAGACCAATGCTTTACCACACCAAACAGATTTCAAAGAGGGAAAAGAGGGAGACAGACAAAGTGCAGAGAACAAGAGCGACCTCATTCGCAGTCCATTGAAAAGGTACGAATGGGGTCTCTGGGGAACATTGGGGAACATGTTGTGACATACTGCTGATGATTCAAACATATTGAAGTTTTACTGAACATTTTTGTAGACCCATGAGAAAACTTTAACTTAGTAATGAAATACCAAATTTTAATATGTGTTCATATGAGGATTTTATTTGAGCTAAAGACAACACAAAACCAGTGATTGATTGATTATTTATGTATCTATTTCTTTACTTACTTGCCTTTTTCACTTTCACCATAGTCTATGTTGGTCTGTCCTCTATTTGACTCCAGCTTCTCACTCCTGTACTTGCAAATATGCATAAGCAAAATGTATACATTGTATATTTATATTTTAATTGTCACTATGTTATTTCAATACAACTTCAATTTGTATTGAAGTTGTGTCCCCAGGTGTTGCATCATTCATGTTAAATAAGACCCTCATCATCAGATTCTTAAATTATTCTTATCTACTTTTATTTAAATTACTAATATGATTAAGTATTTCAAAATAATTGTGCAGGTGATTAGGGGAAAAAATAAACATTACATTACAATTAATAAACAAAAAGTGCTTTAATAATATGAAAGTTTTCAAGACAAGGGAAATAATGTAAATATTTTTTTCTCAGCATCATTGCTGTATTGTTATTACTGATCTGACATCATAGACAGTGGCATGTTTTATATCTATAAATATTATTTTTTAAATACCTTTATCAAGGAAAAAGCATCTCGTTCATAGAGTGAGCCTAAACCAGCACAGCCATTGCATTCGTACCACACACACAAGAGCTGAAATAAGCATCAGTTTAGTTGTTGTCAAGGAGTCAATGACTAGTTAGTATGTAAAGTTAGCCCCTGATGGTAGATATTATGATCAATTTCAGTGTTATTCTCACTTGTGAGGCATTGTTTAAAAAAAAAATGTGATGAGCTTTGAACCATTATGGATTTTAAAAGGTTTTAATGGCTTATCTGGTCATTTTTGTAAGTGCGTGAAGGTCAGGGTAAGTTGCTTTTGGCTTTAGGTGCTATTTAATAAAATGCCGCCACCAACACCCTCATGCCACATTTGCATGTGACATGTCCAATCACTTTTAAAGAGAAGCCAGTGGAAAAGGCCAGAGAGCACAACATCTAGTCTATCTCTCATTTCCACTCACATGCTCTAAAAACCAGTTAAAATAGGTGGCAGCTGAGCAGTGTGCATAAAAGTACAACATTAGAACTGGAGGCTGTGATTTGAATGTGAAATATTGTAGCACATCAACAGCACCATGGGATATATTGAACAACATTCTTCTTGTTTACATTATAGATGAAAGAAAAATACAGTAAAACCAGCTGTAAACCTAATTTGTACCTCAGAGACTTAGTGGGTGTTCCACAGGGTCCTGTACTTCGGCCGCTCCCATTTTTAGTTTGTATCCAGTCAGAGCTTTGTATCTCTGGCTGTTGTTTCAAAACCTATCCTGCAATTTGTCTGTTTATTTATTTATTTTTTTGTTATTATTTTTATTAAATATTTATGGCCATGAACATGCTTTTCAACGAAAGGGGAAAAAAAGATTTTAGACTTTAATATACAATTTAGCTCTTCTGTAAACAGCATTACATATTACGTAAATTACATTAGAGAGAGAAAATATATTCAGCAACTTTCAATGGATAAGCAGGTTTTTTGTTGGTTTGTGCCAGAACGATAACGGATAGAAAGATGAAACTAAGTCAGGCCTGGGCACAATTTTGGAACAGATGGAGCTGTCAGTGCCAAGGTACATCAGGCCCGTGTGGGAATGAAATGAGCTCAACTAAAAGTGGAGTAAATCTAGAGGGTGATGAATACCTTTACATTTTTCAGAAGTGAATAATTACTCAAGCAAGAAACACCATTTTTGAAACAACAACACAAAAAAATAGATGAATGTTCTTCTAAAAGACAATGGTTTGGGGGCCCTGAACTTATAGAGGGGAAAAAAACTCTCAGCAGATTGCTGGCATGCATTGTTTAACATGTGTGTCCTCATTTCTGCATAAAGAAATGTCTGAAAGTAGCCAAGATTCTACATTTTATGGGTGTTTCCATTGTTTATTATTTATGTCTACATTTGTGGTCATAACCTTCACTTTCTGTTCAGGTGATGAAAAACATTAGGACCAGAGTAAGATGGTATACAACAATGTGACAGCTAGAGCTGCTCTGCTGTTTGACCACTGAGTTATCAAGGGAACGGGCTAAAGCGTAAGAATCAATGACACTTGCCGATTGCTCAGTGGGCAGCATTTGTCTCCACTATTGCCTTTAGACTTCAGACAGTCCCAATGGGATCTTACTGCACTTTTCCTTGTTATTGTGGCTCAAAATGACAAAAGAGACTTTTTAGGTTTTCTAAACAATTGTAAAACCATTTGCTGTATTTTTTGGCAGCAGCTATTTACACTAAGTACAAATAGCTGTAGATGCTATTTACTAAGTGAAATAGCATGCTGAGTGAAAATAGTAACATATTCTATTTACACTAGGGCTGTCCTCGACTAAGGATTTAGACAATCGAATCAGAATTGTCGAATCTCTCTATGGTCGACTGATAGTCGAATCATCTGTGTGTGTGAATGGGTTGGGAGGGGCACGACACTGTCAGCAGAAGGGTAAAACTATTTTTATTTTCCTTTACACACTGCACACAGCAACAACTTTTAATAAAGCAACCAAAACTGCCTGCCAACTGACAGACGAACTGACAATGGCTTTGTTATTTAGGTTTAAATAGCCTGAAAGGTAATGTGGTGGAAAAACATTAATAAACCGTTTTCTCATAACATGGTAAAGCCGCGATCGAAATACATCACACAAATATATAAAAGAACATTTTGATAAATAAACCTAAAAAAAATACCTGCCTAGAGAGGAAAAGAACACTTTGAGTGCATTTACAGGCACGTTCTGAAGCCGATTGTGCCTAAAGCGGGTGAAGACGTATACAAAGCTCAGCCTCGCGCCTCAGGATCTCACTTACACTGCCACCTGACGCGCACATTATATACACGTGAGCTCAGTTTTGAATTGACTGACAGATGAGCTGCACGAAAGCACTCTGTGGTGCAGCAGGATTTTTAACAACTTCCCGAGTGGCCGCGGACAGGCGCTGAATGCTGCCGCTGTGTGTGTACACTCATTGAACGTGTTCTAATATTAAAGGTGCGGTTGCGAAGCTCAGCACACTTAAAGGGGTCGCACACCGATGCTCAGCTCAGCGCCGCGACACGTCTTTAAAATATTGAGCACCCCCATATTGCAAAAATGGTATGATCCTCGTTTCATAACACCCGCGAAGATTCGACCGTGAGATCGGTGGTCGAATCAGGCTCCGCATATCAATGCATCGATTCTTCGACTATTCGGGGTCACCCCTAATTTACACTAAATAAAAGTATCAGTTCTTTGCAATATGTGTTAATAGTAATTTACAGGACAACACATCTACTAATGCCTACATAATGGATCATGGTGGTTTGCACTCCCGTCATATGTTGCAACTCGCCCACCTATGGAGCCAGAAGCGACTTTTAGGACTTTTGCCATTTACATCCCAGATGAGCTCAGTTGTGCCTTCGGTGGCTCTCACGACACTACAGGTCCAGGGAAGAGTGGAGTCTCCACCTCCAGATGGTCCAGCTGATATGGGAATGCTTCAGGGTAGCTAAGGGCGACCTGTTCGAATCCCCAGAGACAACACACTGTCAGATGTTTTATTCCCTAACTGAGGAGACCCTCAGCAAGGGCATGCTGGACCACAGCTGGCCCCGGGGCCTACACAAGTATACATTTCCCCCAGTGAACCTGCTCACACACACACTGTGCAAGGTCAGGGAGGAATGGTTGCACCTTAATGGTTGCACCTTACCACCCAGACCTGGTTCCCACAACCCAAGCTCCCCCAACAACGTACACACTCCCAACTCGTCACATATTCCCACTTGGTCAGGACCCGTCTGCATCACTTTTTAATGCACCGGGTACCCCTTTAGCATTATTTTTCAACGAGCAGGACACTCCATTCATTTCAATTGTTTGCCTAATACGTCAGATCAAGACACATTTCATTCTTTGCATTTGTAAAAATAGACATGATTTTATGAATATTTATAGGCTACTTTTATATTTTGGAGCAACTAACCCCACTCCTGAACTAAACCTCACTTCTAAACAATATAAAACATGTAACAGGCAAATAAAAGTGCAGTCATAGCAATTTGTGCTGTGCATTTTTTATTGCAAAAATTGACCAAAACAGTATAAAAGTATTAACTCATGTTGCATTCCAAGTCCTCTGAAATCATACGATATCTTCATGTAAAGAAGCGTTGATCTTAATGTTTTAATGGCTGAAATGATTATCCCAATACTCCGTGTATGCACTTGTTCTTATCTCATTCAAATGATACACCTGACTCGTGAGCATGACACAATGGGTCACGAGACACACGAGAGCCAATTACATTTTACATTCAAAGCTGATGTAATGACGCACTTGGTCATGAGACTTACAAGAGCCAATGCAATTTCACTATGAAATCTGACGTAACGTTTCTTCGGATGGCAATTTTTGAAATTTGAATGTGTGCCTGATCTTCAGCAGATGACGCTGATCGCTTTTGGGGTATTTTCTCTTTTCTTTCAATCTTTTTATCAATCTTTTGGCCTCGGAACACTTGGAACATTTGTACTTTTTAAATAAATTGTGAATGCAGTCATATCTGCCTTTTTAATCCTGTGTTTTAAATCATATAACAGCCTACATAAATGGGTAGGTTTAGGGATGAGATGGGGTTGGGTTATATGTTCAAAATGTGTCTAACTAGCGTAAATAAAACATAAATGTAAATAAAAATATACTCCTATATGCTAAAATGGCACAATCATAACCCAATATATAATTTCATTATGATGCGTCTGTGTATGATGCCAAAGGTTTCTCAATTGAAATGAATGCACCCTGCTCGTCGACCAAGCGTCAATATGTGACGAGATGGATGTGAGAACCTGTTGGCTCCCCACGACAGCCCCTCTCTGATGGATTCCCTGAGGAAGGACCTGCTTTCTTAGGGGCGGGGCACAATATGGCACCTGCGTACAGATTTCTGTAAACTCTGTGTGTGGTCTCTGGTCTTAAGTGGCCTACCTACAACGGTAGTTGACCATATTATAAACCCCCTCTATGAGGAAAAGGGTTGAAAGCTGTCTTCGCCGCACATCATGATGCAGTAGATGGTAAGTCTCTGTGGAAATATGACTTGGTCATCCCAGAGGAGGCAGACCCAGCCCTTGCATTGCTGTGTTCTGTTCATTCCTTGCTTTTGTTCGTGAACCATGCGCAGAACTTCAGATCCTCAGAACAGCTATTTTTCGTCTATGGAGGCCAGCAGAAGGAAAAGGCTCTCTCCAAACAGAGATTGGCCCACTGGATAGTGGATGCCATCATCTTGGCATACCAAACTTCAGTGATAGACATTCTCTATGCAAAGCCCTGTCCTTTCTTCCACCCCAACAAGTCTGGAGGAGCCAGGCAGCTTACTTTGGGCATTGGAAGCGGCAGCATTTGTGGCTTCTTCAATGGGGATCCCAATTCGTCAGTCGTGCTGATATAACACTGAACGTTACTGACAGATAGGGAACGTCTAGTTTACAAATGTAACGCTACTAATGGCGTTACGTCCTGTCGCCACAATTCCATGACATCCCAATTTGTCAGTCATTCTGACATATAATTTCAAAATCTCTATGGAATATATGCTTAAACTTAAAAACTTAATAAAAATGCAGAATGTTTCCTGTGATGGTTAGGTTTAGGGGTAGGGGCAGCGTAGGGGGATAGAAAATACTGTATAAAAATAATTATGCCTATAATAATTAAATAATTGTGTGTGTGTGTGTTTAACTTGGTGGATAAAATCGTTATTTTGATTTTTGTGTGCACAATAACTATTTTCGTCGCATTGTAAAATTATTGTACAGCCACTGTAGTGAGATTTTGTATCGATTTTTCTAGTGCCTTTATGGGTCTTGTGAGTGGAAATATACTGAATGCCAAAGAAGGCCTTTCTGGAGCCTTTCTCAGCCCTCAGCTTTCAACAAAAATATCTTCATTTGTGTTCCGAAGATGAACGAAGGTCTTATGGGTGTCCAACACCATGAGGGTGAGTAATTAATAAAATAATTTTAATTTTTGGGTGAACTAACCCTTTAAGTTGTCACATACAGGTGCTGGTCATACAATTAGAATATCATCAAAAAGTTGATTTATTTCACTTATTCCATTCAAAAAGTGAAACTTTTATATTATATTAATTTATTACACACTGACTGATATATTTCAAATGTTTATTTCTTTTAATTTTGATGATTATAACTGACAACTAAGGAAAATCCCAAATTCAGTATCTCAGAAAATTTGAATATTACTTAAGACCAATTCAAAGAAAGGTTTTTTAGAAATCTTGGCCAACTGAAAACTATCAGCATATACAGCACTCAATACTTAGTTGGGGCTCCTTTTGCCTAAATTCTTACAGCAATGCAGCGTGGCATGGAGTCGATCATGGAGTCTGTGGCACTGCTCAGGTGTTATGAGAGCCCAGGTTGCTCTGATAGATGCCTTCAGCTCTTCTGCATTGTTGGGTCTAGCATATCTCATCTTCCCTTTTTACATAGATTTTCTATGGGGTTAAGATCAGGCAAGTTTGCAGGCCAATTAAGAACAGGGATACCATGGTCCTTAAACCAGGTACTGGTTGCTTTGGCACCGTGTGCAGGTGCCAAGTCCTGTTGGAAAATTAAATCTGCATCTGCAAAGTTGGTCAGCAGCAGGAAGCATGAAGTGCTCTAAAACTTCCTGGTATATGACTGCGTTGAACTTGGACATCAGAAAACACAGTGGACCAACACCAGCAGATGACATGGCACCCCAAACCATCATTGACTGTGGAAACTGGACCTCAAGCAACGTGTGCCTCTCCTCTCTTCCTCCAGACTCTGGACCCTGATTTCCAAAGGAAATGCTAAATTTACTTTCATCTGAGAACATAACTTTGACCCACTCAGCAGCAGTCCAGTCCTTTTTGTCTTTAGCCGAGACAAGACACTTCTGACGCTGTCTGTTGTTCAAGAGTGGTTTGATACAAGGAATGCGACAGCTGAAACCGTCTTGCAAACATCTGTGAGTAGTGGTTCTTGAAGCACAGACTCCAGCTGCAGTCCAGTCTTTGTGAATCTCCCCCACATTTTTGAATGGGTTTGTTTCACAATACTCGCCAGGGTGCGGTTATCCCTATTGCTTACACTTTTTTCTACTACAACTTTTTCTTCCTTTTGCCTCTCTATTAATGTGCTTGGACACAGGGCTCTGTAAACAGACAGCCTCTTTTGCAATGACCTTTTCTGTCTTGCCCTCCTTGTGCAAGGTGGCAATAGTCATCTTTTGGACAACTGTCAAGTCAGCAGTCTTCCCCATGATTGTGGAGCCTAAAGAACTAGACTGAGAGACCATTTGCAGGTGTTTTAAGTTAATTAGCTGATTAGAGTGTGGCACCAGGTGTCTTCAATATTGAACCTATTCTCAATATTCAAATTTTATGAGATACTAAATTTGGGATTTTCCTTTGTTGTCAGTTATAATCATCAAAATTAAAAGAAATAAACATTTGAAATATATCAGTACGTTTGTAATGAATGAATATAATATATACATTTCACTTTTTTAATGGAATTAGTGAAATAAATACACTTTTTGATGATATTCTAATTATATGACCAGCACCTGTACATATATGAATCAGTCAATCATCAAGCCTGATGAACAGCCTGAAGAGTAATATGCTACATTTCCCAACATCTGTATTGATATTGACATCTCTTAAAAAATAGGCTCATCCTTCCTCACCTTCTCTCTATAGTTGCATTGTCTTTGGAGGTGTTTGCATCCTCATCATGCTGGGCCTTGAGCTTTCCAACAGAGACAGCATAATATTTTAAGTATTGATTATCTTTGTGGATGATTTCCCAAAAGAAATACTCTTGGAGAATTGGGTAGTGAGTTGGACTACATCTGAATTGTGCCTTTCTTAATGAAGTGTAAAACAAACAGCAACCCTCAAGAAGCTCACAGACCTATCAATGTTTGAAAAAATGTAGTCTAAATCAAAGAGCCTTTTCTGGGTGGATATACTGTGCCTGGCAGCCTGCTCTCTTGGTTTTTGTGGCCTCTAAATAATTTAATCATGACCTATAAATGCATACACTGTACAAACATTCAAATTTTGAACCAAGTGGATTAAAATGTCACTTTGCCATTGTTAGGTAAATATATGTTTATACAATGGTGTGGCATTACTCACCCATTCATATGTCTCCAGTAAATTCACACATTTTTCCTTTAAACAGAAAATCTGCCATGTCACAATTTTTCTGTGAAAAAAACACAAAAAGAACTCTTAAAAAAAAAGTAGCTCAAAATGCATAATAATAACTGGCTGTCAGCTGTATTTGAAATGTTTTTTATATAACAAAATAAATATCACTTTTATCCAATAATATTCGGTTTGGTTTTTTTGCTTGTTTGTTTTTTATTAAAGCCATAAAATATAAATATAAAGTCAAAACTATTTGATGGAATTCAATCCAAAAGTCTGCTGATAAAAAACTGCTAAAGTGGGTATAAACATTTTCATGAATAATTTATTCAGCCCTGTCTATAAAATCACAAACCCTATCCACATTGACATCATTTTTTGCATTTGCTGTGTATTGACAACATAATCAGGAATATGTGAAGGATATTTGGCTGTATAAGCACGGCACGTTAACCATAGCATAACATTGCTAATGGGTGTCGATTTTCCATTGTGAGTGGCATTGGTCATTGCACTAATGGATGTTATGTCCTGAGGTGTGGAGAAACTCATGCATACTGAGCTGAACACTGCTGAGTTCTCATTTCTCTTCAGCCTTGTTCTACATGCAAAACACTTATTGCACAAATCTATAAGGACCTGGCCCAACCTCTTGTGTGCTAAGTGCTTTTCGATGTTTTTGCCATGCTGACTGTAAACATTAGTGTCTGGATGGTGGCTCCGTCAATTTGATGAAAACGTGTCACCTCCTGCAACTGTCATCATCACTGACAGAACTTTCGCCCTTGGTTATTGACATCTGCTTCTACGGGTTGATGGGGACTTTAGCCACATCTTAAAAGTGGTAATGGGGGCCTTTTTTTCTGGCTGTCAGTGTTACTTAGGTAACAGTTGGGCCACCTAACAAGCCCAATCCATCAAAGCTGCCCTGAGCTGATCCTCTCAGTGCCCTCTTTCTGATGCCCGCCATTTCCCTCTCCCGTCACTAACACCTCTGTTCATGTCTGTGCATATTAATACATATTGAGTGTGAGATATGGAACAAAATGTTTTAGAAAATGTTTTTAGAAGAAATTCTTCTACAAACTTTGTAAGAATGTGAATTAGAGTCCTGCTTTGTATTGATTTATTGTCAGACCTTCATACTGATAGCAAAAGCTCCATCTCCTGGCAATTTGTACATATTTTATGAAATGGCTAATTTGTAGAAAAATCCTCATTCATACAAATTAGATTTTTGCTAAATCATACGCATTTGACGAGTTGCCCAGTTCGTATGAATTTGTAAGAATGACCTCCCCTAACCCCCCCCCTAAACTTACCCGTCACTGGGGTTTAGACAAATTGTACAAATTCATACGATATTAGCCACCTCATAAAATATGTGTGAATTGGTCATGAGATAAAGTTGGAAGGCATGGACTCTATCGCAGCTTTCAAAGGTCAAGGAACCCCCAAGAGGATGTTTGATTGATGTGTAACAACAGGTGTGTTTCTAGAATTTTCATTAGGGGGGCTTAGCCCCGAGTGAGGGTAGGCCTATGGAACAAAATGGTATCACTTTAGTATAGGGTCCAAATAACTAGTAGCTTACAAACATGCATAGCCATAGGATACTGGCTGTTTATTATTACTTATAAAGCAAATATAAACACTGTACTGCATGGCCATACTGTACATGCATTAATCGTAGCCAATAATGTAGGTTTATAATCACATAGATCCAAAATGTTGATGGAATTCGGGGGCATGGTGGAATTTTGATTTCTATGATCTACATCTGTGCATTTTAAGATGTTCTGAAGGCCAAAAAATAAGATAACAATAGCTTAAAAACCATGTCACTTGGCATTAAATGATTTGTCTTTTTTTTTCTCCACATCTCTCTTTTTCTCTGTTTATATCTTGCCCTCTCTCTTCCCCTCATAAGGCTGAGCTTTGACTGATATAGTTTTTTTTTTTTTTGCATTTTTGTCAGTGAATAAAGTAAACATATGGTTTACATAATAACCTACTGATATTTAGCCTATATGTTTTATGAATCATTTTCTTAGACACGTTAATTGTTTATTCAAGTTTTAAGTTTATTAAATTAATTCACAATATAAACATTCATTACTAATCTTATGACCAATATACAGGCTGAAAAAAGCATCTTTTTTTTCTATTTACTGTAGGTTACAAAGTGAATTATATTAATTTACAATACACATTCATTGTCTTATGCCTAGTCTGATGAAAATGGCTTTGTTAATATTTCTTGTTCATTAATTAGGCCTACATTATGAATGTGAATGTTACAAAAATTAGACCAAAGGTTATTCATTTGCCTGATTTTTTTTTTTTTTTTTTTTTTTTTTTTTTTACATTTCTAACAACATCAGCTGTCAAACATGAATGTTTTGTTCAAAGGCTTACACTTATCTCATACCTGTTAAGTATCCCGTTTTGGCCGGGAAAGTCGCGTATTTTACCCTTCTTTCCTGCCGTCCTCCCATATTAGTATTTTCCTGTAATTATCCTGTACTTTAACCTGCGTTATTAAAAAATAATAATACCGGAGTAAAAAAACAAAAATATTTCCGCGATAACTTCCATCTGCAATAGCAGTACTGTTGGATGGCTGTTGTTGCGAGGTTAGTGTGTGAGGTCAGATGACGAGTGACAACGTGGGAAAAAAACACCAAACAAAACAGAGACGAATGATGGACAAGATGGAAAGCACTCCTGCCAAAAAAAAAAAAAAAACCTCTTGTAAATACCGTGATCAATGGGACAGCGAAATTAATTTTCTGAAGAGGAGCAGGGTGGGTGACAGTCACACGTACATTTGTAAGTTTTTTAATCGAGGATCATACCATTTTGGCAATATGGGGGTGCTCAATATTAGTGTATAAAGACGTGTCTTTTTTGGTTTATTTATTAAAATGTTATTTTATATATTTGTGTGATGTTCTGTGTTTCGATCGCGGCTTTTAAATGTTATGAGAGAACGGTTAATTTACGAATGTGTAGTGTAGCCTAGTTTTTGTCACCTTATTAAAAGTGGTGGCTGTGTGCCGTGTGTAAAGTAAAATAAAGATAGTCTTAGCCTCCTGCTGACTATAGTGTCCTGCCCTTCCCAACCCGTTTATACCGTTTATTTTTTTTACGGTCTATGGTTTACACACACATAGCTAGATGATTCGACTATCGGTCGACCATAGAGAGATTAGAAAATTCTGATTTGAATGTTTCCTTGTTTAAAATGTACTGCAAGATGCCGTTTTTTTTGCTAACCGCTATAAGCACCGAGCCTGTTTTTAGTCTAAATGCGGTATATCCTCTCATCTCGTCTTGTGCCCCTTTGAAAGTGAAAGTGCCCTTTTCATTCACGCTGCGATGCCCCCGCGAACGCGATCCTGGCCGGTATATATATATATATATATATATATATATATATATACACACTTTTTTTCTTTTTTTTAAAGAAATGCCTTAAATGATATGAGTCCTGGAGATTATACATGGAAATCATGTATTTAGCATGAACTAAATGCGCAGTGACTTTCTTCTATTTCTAACTGGATACACACTGGTCTATTGACTGGCCATTGATTAAGGCTCTAATTGTAGTGCAGTCTTCAGTTTCACAGACAGATATACCTTACACAGAAGATTAAAGATTCAGTCTTCCCACATTGATCAGTAGAAAATTATCCGCTCTAGCCTAATTAAAGACTCAACACATGAAGGTCAATAAGAAATAGTGTTTATCACTTCAGAGTGTCCCCCTCCGATGTGTTTTATCATCTTCATTTGAGGATGAGAAAGTGATGTGCTTTCCTGCTTTTCTCTGTGTTTCAGCACAACTGAGAGTTTATTATACTGTACTAATTGCTTAATTGGTTTTGTGATCTCTCTCTATGGATTCAGATAGGCCTTTTTCTCCACTAGCAAGGTCAGGAATTTATTGGTAGAACTTATAGTTTGCTAATAGATTGTGAGATTCATCATGCTCTGCTATTCATGCAATTTGATTAATTTGTATAGTGCTTTTAACCAATACATATCATTCCCTTTCAGTCGGTCACGTTCGCCATACGTCGGACTTAGACCGACAAATTGGGATCTAATCTCAGAGACCTATCTACTTTGAGTATGTAAAAACGAGCCAACTGGAGATTGTCATGTGATCTGCGCATTCCACGCTCCGCCCCGCAGAGCGGGTATAAATAGGAAGTGGAATGGCAGATCAATGCTTTCTACTTCCTCACAGACCCAGCCCTGGCTTTGTTGTGTCCGGTCCACGCTCTTCGCACTTACATTGACCGGACTCAAAGCTTTCGGACCTCAGAGCAACTCTTCGTCTGTTACGGAGGCCAGCAGAAGGGAAAGGCTGTCTCCAAGCAGAGGTTAGCCCACTGGATAGTGGATGCTATAGTCTTGGCTTACCAGTCCCAAGACGTGCCTTGCCCATTCGGGTTGCGAGCACACGCTACAAAGAGTGTAGCTTCCTCCTGGGGGCTGGCTCAAGGCGCCTCGCTGACAGACATTCGACACCTAATATGTTCGCTAGATTCTGTAGCCTCCGTGTAGAGCCGGTATCTTCCCGCATTTTCGCCCCTAGTGGCCAGTAGCGCTAAGTGCCCGTTCTAAGCGTCGGATTGCAACGCCACTCCCGCCCTCTGGGCCGGATATGTCTCCAGTCTCCAGTTGTGTTCCCTGGTAAAACGGCTAACCCTGTCGAGCTTCTCCCTCACCCCTACGGTGTCAGACGCTGCGGACCTTCTGACGCTAGGCCTGCACCCGTATGCTTGTGGAACGTGGATGTAGACTGGGTTCCATATGTAGCGGTTCCCTCACGGCAACCCCATATGTGTATTCTCCACGGTATTCGCTACCCTACTCTGTCTTTCCCTTGACAGAGCCCGCTCTGTCATCTCTGGGCGTGTTCTTTTCCCCCCTACAATTAGGTTGGAACCACCCCAGAGACTGTTATATGTTGCACTACCCTGCCAGGTTAGTCCTTATGTGTATTCCGCTACCAGGCCTTCCGCTACTAAGGAGCCCTGACTTTAGAGCCCTGACTTCCATACCATACTAGACGGTCCAGTGCGCTCAAGCAGGACGCTGGAAGGGCCAGCCTTCTGGCGTTTTTAATAGGGATCCCAATTCGTCGGTCTAAATCCGACGTACGTCGAACGCGACCGACTGAAAGGGAACGTCTCGGTTACAATAATAACCCTTGTTCCCTGAAGGAGTGAATGGAGACGTACGTCCCATCGCCAGGTGCTGTACTTCCGTTAGGAGCCCAGTCACTAGTCGGCTCCTTAGCAGAAAAAAGTATTGATCTGACATTCCACTTCCTATTTATACCCGCGCTGCGGGGCGGAGCTTGGAATGGGCGGATCACATGCCAATCTCTGATTGGCTCGTTTTTACATACTCGAAGTAGATAGGTCTCTGAGATCAGATCCCAATTCGTCGGTCTAAGTCCGACGTACGTCTCCGTTCCCTCCTTCAGGGAACGAGGGTTGCATACGTAACCGAGATGTTTCAAAGCATCCTTACAGAAAATGTAAAAGTGTCTACATTATAACTGTGATGTGTGACAGTTTCCAAGTAATGCATTTCAGAAATGTGTATATACTAGTGCTGCAACGACGCGTCAACGTCATAATACGTCGACGTTTGTGAAATGCGTCGGCGCGTCACGTCACACATTCATCTCGCGTAATGTTGGCTTCTGCTCCTGGGAATGGAGAAAGTTCTCCATTCTATCACAAAAACCTAGACCACGAATATCAAAAGTATGGGAATAGGCCTACTTTAAACAGAGGCCAAACAGTGTTTCCCACACAAAGAATAATTTGTGGCGGACCGCCACATAATCAATACCAGCCGCCACATATTGATTCATCATTCATTCATTTTTTTGCTATTTAAAAGACGCACGCATATTCGTTCAGCTGCATTTCCTTAAGTTCTCTCTCCGCCCTTTTGCGTGTCTCTTACTCACTCTCACACATACACACTCGGAGCGTTGCATTCGACCGTAAATCTTAAACAAGTTTTATTGCATTTTGGCGCATTTAGTGTGACATAGCTTTTAAAACCAGAGCAGTTGAATAAGTTGTGAGAGTTCATTATAGTTATATATTATATTATTATATTATTATAGTTCTAAACAAACCAGCGGTGTCATTCAATACAGACTAGTGTTTCCCAACCGGGATCCCGAGTAAAAGGTCCCGGGACGCACTTACACGGCGGTTCATTTCACACCTGATGACACCGCTTTAATATGGGTTGTAACTTGGAAATAATGCTTTATGTATGTTTCTGTCGATGGATACTACACGTGCTGACTCCTCAGATACACTACAACAACAGCGATAATAAAAGAAAAGCGTGGGCAAAACGGTCTCTCTTTGTAAACTTTATAAAACACATGCGAGTGCTGCCTTGCCGTAAGCTGAAAAACATAAAGCAAAATTGTAGATTTTGCTTTATGTTTTGAATCATTGTCTTGTTGGAAGACAAATCTCTTCCCCGGAAACAAGGAGGGTTGAATCCAATATCTACCCTGGGCCGAATATGCTTAGAACTCCCTCCGGCAGTCCACCACAGGGCTCACCCCGTTCCAGTGTGTTCTAGGATATCAACCGCCTCTCTTTCTTTGGTCGGGTGAGCCCTTGGAGATCCCAGCGGTGGATCTTTGGTTCAGACAGAGCGAGAGGGTCTGGGACTCAGCTCACGTGCAACTTCAGCAGGCAGTCCAGACGCACAAGACACAGGCTGATGTCAGGAGAGGACCCACGCTGCAGTACCAACCTGGCCAGAAGGTCTGGTTATCCACTCGGGACATACGTCGCCGGCTGCCTTGCCGTAAGCTGAGTCCCCGCCCACTTAGGACCATTCACTATAGAGAGGCAGCTGAATGAATTGACCTACTGGCTCAACCTTCCTGCAAAGTATCGTATTGCACCATCTTTTCACGTTTCCCTTCTCAAACCCTTCCCTGAACCCCATGTCTCGTCCTTCCACAGAGCCTGGTGATGATGCCATACCTCCTCCTCCTGTCATCGACGAGGACCCCCTACCGGTTGAGAGCTATCCTTGACTCACGGCAGCGGAGGTCACAGCTGGAATACCTAGAGGACTGGGAGGACTACGGTCCCGAGGAGAGGTGCTGGATCAACAAGAATGACATACCTGACCCCAACCTTCTGACACAGTTCCACCAGGACCACCCTGAACGACCTGCTCCTCGAGGCCGTGGTAGACCCCCTCGCCGTCAACCATCGCTGTCGTCAGGAGCCGCCCGTGGAGGAGGGGGTACTGTTACAACTGCACTTCCTGCACCTTCGTACACGGACACATGCCACGCCCACTCGCTCACAATCACTGGCATTCTGATCACCTGTGCATCATCACCAGAGCCACACATAAGCACACCACTCTCCAGCACTCGTCGTCTGGTCTTGCACCGATCACCACCCCATGACTACCATCAACGTACCTGTTCTTCTTCGTACCCAAATATGAAAGGGAATACCAGATGAAAAAATAGATAGTTTAGAGAAAATCTGCCATCATTTACTCACCCTCATGTCGTTCAAAACCCATAAGACTTTCGTTCATCTTTGGAAAACAAATAAAGAGATTTTTTAACATTCTCTTCCACTTATGTTCATTCATCAAAAGATATAAAAGTAATCCATATGATTCAGGCTGTTTTGGTAGCTCAAACGCTCTCACATGTTCGAGAAGCTATGGTTATGTGTGACGCATACACATTTTGTGCTTCCGTTAATCAATGTTTATGTAGAATTCCAGTTTGTTAGCGATCTCATTTATCCCACGGCAATCAAATCTATATTCTCAAAGCAGTTTTTAATCGCTAAGATGGTCCAGAAGGTTCTCCCTATCGGGATCTTTAGCTGGTCCTAAGAAACTAGCTCCAGCTTATAACCAGCTCAAGACCAGCTTAAAGAAGCTCATGACCAACTTAGGACCAGCATAAACCAGCTGCCATGCTTCAAAATTTACCTTACCAGCATAGGCTCTTCACATGTAGGGTTTTATTATTTTATTTTGCTTTTTATTTTTTTTATTTTGATGTGTTAAACTGGACATTGAAACAAGTGACCAACAAGTCCTGGAAACACCTACAATTATTCATCATTGAAGGATGTACATTCCCACTGAATCCATTTATATTATTGTACTTGTGAGACAAAATGTAATGTATCTAAACATTGCACATTATAGCTAACCAACTGACATGGCTCTCTCATTTCATGAGTTCTGTAAAAGTTTAAAAAGACAAAATTTCCTCTCTGTTTAAGAGATCAAGGACTTGAGGAGTCTTAACTGTGTCACAAGTCTGTCAGGAGCATAATAGGAGGTTTAATAGGAGGTGTTGGCACTATTTCAAGGTACAATAAAAAACAGATGAAGTACTACTACAGCCCCACATGTAATAAATTAACAACCAGATTCGTTATAACAAACCTGAGTGTGCCTCATAAAATCAGAGCTTTCTAAAGAAAATGTCTTATACGCCACCTAATGTTTAGGATAAATCACAGACACTAAAGACCAATAACAGGTCTGGGATAATATCTAACTTCCCATTGGTAGCATTAGCAAAACATTGAAGTAATTCATTTTTAACAACCTGGAGGCGGTCCCGCTGATCTGTCTAACTGTAGTTCTTGTTCCGGATGGGCCAAGGAAGGGGAAATGTTCTTTTAATTAAACTATGAGTAAATTAAAAATGGCCCCAGTGGGAGGAAGCCCCATAAAGCATGACTGAATCAGTCAGTTCTTTCAGACATCTCCTCCCACTGCCTCTAGTGATTTAGACTTTCATCAGGGAACTGCGTATTGCTTTGCACTCCAATATGAAGAAAGTTTTGGTGAGTATTGAGGAAACATATTTTCAATCTTAGTTTAAAATTGAGTGAAAACATGTGAAAATCTCCATTATCAACTAATCAAATCCAGTGGCAGTTTGCACTGATAAAATAAAATGTGATTATACCAGGGTCAGAAAATCCCCCAGATGAAAAACAAACCCCTCAGATTGTCATGTAGCATCCATTTTAAGACAATTCAGGCACATTGGAAAATTTTTCCTGTGGTGACATTGAGAAAAACTGCATTGCATTCTGCCAACATACATTTTGATAAACTTTCAAAGAGAAATGTCTATTGAGTGACATTATAAAGCCTGTACATTTTTATCTATAGCAGTTTAATGCGATTCTGGCAACATTTGATTACGTTGGTTGTTGTATTTCAAGGCATTTCGGAAATTAAATGTCCAGTGAGTGGTGGTAAAAAGCTCTTATTTGGATGACTTTGATCTCATGTGCCGTCTCTTTACCTACCTTTCCAGCTGCAGCTCCTCACAGGCTTCCCTGCCCAGAATCGCTGCTGGAAATTGACTGGCCACAAAGACCTGAAGGTGAGCTTTTGTGCTGACCGTCACACATGCTAATGTAACAACTCCTACTGGCTTGAGTTTAGCTCCTCCATATGCCACAAGCATAGAGGTAGTCTTCTGCAGAAAGACCAGACCTGGACTTTTCTGAAGCACTGATAATGGCAGTATGTTGGCTTAAATCTCACTGCAACATTGCATTTGTTTACTATTGTATACCAGTCTTTGTCTATGCGTTGCTCCTCTTGCTTCACAGCATATGTGATGGTTCCTATAAATAAAGCATCCACTTCTGTGTGGTTCTGTGCCGTTGCACCTTTCTTTTGCATGGCTCTGCAGACTGTAGCAAAGTGATTGTGTTTTTTGCACTTGTGACACACAGCGTCATATACAGGACATTTCATGGTGAGTGAAACATGAACTGTTTGGCATTTTGTGTTTTAGGCACAGACAACTGCTTTGTAAGTGGCTGTTTACCTTATTTAACATTACTTTTCCTAACATCTTTGATGAACGCTTGTCTCCTGGTGTACTCCCATGGCCTGTATTTGATTATTTTCTAATGTCTTATGTCAGGTGAATTTCCCCCAGAAGCCGCTCTTTCATCCTAAGGATCTGGTTTGCTAAAAACTATTTTGCCTATGGTCATATCATTTCCAGTCACTCCAAATTAGCAGTGTTTAAACATCTGGAGCATTTCTGTTTTGAATTTGTTGATTCCAACTGATTCTGACATGCTATGTGCCCAGAATTCGTGGAGCTCAAAAACAACATTTTTCTTTTGGTATAATAATCTATCTGAATACCGTTGGATCTCTGTCATTGTTGGATTTTATGCATCTGCAAGTGTTATTTGTAGTGTATTATACTCCTTCAAGGCTTCCTCACCGACAATGTGTAGGAGAATAGCAACTTTGACATTCTCCTCTTTGTCATCTGATCCCGTTGCTGTCATGTACAAATTGAACCATTGCTCCCACCTGCGCCAGTTCTTGCTTATATTGCCTGTTAGCAAATGTAGTGACGAAAGTTTGAACTGCCCCATATGGACTACTTTGATGATGTTTTTATTCCCTTCTGTGGGAATTCACAATGGTGTGAAACAACATTAGGGTGAGTCATTAATGACATACATTTCATTTTTGGGTGAACTAACCCTTTAATGCATCGTGTTTACTTCTGGCGCATCAGTGAATGTTTCAACATTTTTTTAAATAGTTGTGTTTGAGTCCCTCAGTTGTCCTTGGTGTGAAAATATGGATCTTAAAATTGTACAGTCATTGCTGGAGAGGGTTCAAATATGAAAAAGATGCTGGAAAACTGAAGATTGTGCAGGACCTGGAGAATTTTTCTGAAGGACATTGGGCAGTTTAACCGCTCGGGACACATAAGGGACTCATGAACAACCATTCTCCCGTGGGGGGAATGGAACAACCATGGCCATCTTTAAGCATGACTGGATTTATATGAGATGGTATCCAGGGTGCGAACTACGGGGGAGCTCGGCTCCCCTAAATTAGACATGGGCTCCCCTGAAAACGTGATTTGTAAAATTTTGGGGGGTCTCAAAAAATATTGACACTGTGTTATTTTGAGGTGCAATTTCAGTTTTGTGTAATGTAATCATCGTGGATTATTATATGTAAAATTGCTAAAAATATATAATTAATTCATGCATGATGGCGATTTAAATCTAATTCACTTCAATAAAGATAACTATACATGCTGTTCTTGTCATGACCATCAAGGTGTGGTGGCACTGCGGTGCAAATTCCACTCATGTTAGTTTTTTCTTTCTTTTTCTTCTAACTGTTCAGTACATGTCAACGCAAAGATTCGTAGAAAAAAAACATAAAGGAATATCCACTTCTTGATCGGGACCGGAGTTGTGCAGTAGAGAGCAGGAAGTAGTGCAGAAAGTACAGCTGCGATATCAAAAGCCCGCCCACACTCTCGCAGATGCAGAACAATTAATTATGTTGGTGTGAAATAAAACTAACGAAATTAAAGCTAAAGCTCCAATCTGCTCCCAAAAATTCAGAAAAAAGTCCGTTAGTGCCTCAGTGACAACTTCACTCAGAGAAGATGTCAATCTCAACTGTCAATCATGATGTCACACCCCCCGTTTTTATAGCATCAGATAACTAACTTAAACTAAACTTATTTTAAAAACGAACACTTGAAATGAAATCATCGTGATGATAACTGCCTTCAATGACATAAACTAACTTTGGGGAAAAATATTTGAAGTGTAATTTTATTGTTCAGTTTGCCTCCCGTCCATTAGAAAACACAGAGGGGCGGCTATACTGGGACCAGTCACCGGGGGGCGATCGAGGCGCGAAAGCTTCAGTAGAATCAACCCTACTCTAAACCTAAGCAACAGTGTTAATAAAACCACATTATCTCCTGAAATCATGCAATTTTAGCTGCTTCTACAAGCCTTTGAGCTATTTTAATGTGACTCACGGGATATGTGATACATGAGTGCACTGAATCTCAATTACAATACTGTACTTGGTGAGCTACCGAGCAACTAAGTTAAAAACATCAAGTTGCTATAATTTGAATAAGTAATGGTGCGAAAGATTGAACAGAAATCAGATTTGCATTTCGGCCCAGTTCTTTTCTGCAGTCTTGATAGTTGCTGGAATGTGAAATCTGAAAAGACTGTAAGTAGAGCAGTGCAGTCATGAGTTTGTAACTATAGAGTGGTTCACAAAAGGGCTGTGGAATGAGTCACTGTGGGCTTCAGGTCTAATGAAGGATCCTCTCTTTTCTTTGGTGTGAAATGGAAAGTGTGTGAATGGTTTCCCTCGTGCTTGAGAGGGATGCGCAATTCATTAGCGTTTGCATTGTCGTTTCATGCCTGCTTTTCCCCAGACACAGTGCTGGCACTATTAGTCCTGGCTGAGCTGAGAATTCAGGCTGCCAGGGCACTGATGGTTTGAAAACTCAAACAGGCCCCTTTCTTTAATTTGCATTTTATTGCAAATTATTTCTCCCTTTCTTTGTCTCCCAAGACCTAAACATTTGGAAGTTAATTATTAACACACACTGCAATGCCCTCTGTCAAAACATGAATAACATTTACAATGAAATGTCTCCCTCTCTCTTTCACAAACACTTTTCCCAAAATTGCCATATGTCATTGGCTCAACTGGACACGTCTTAATATTCTGTGCTTATACTGCGACATCCTAGCTGACATTTATTCAGATCAACAATATTCACATTTATTGAATGATATTTATTGATACATATTACAAAATGTGATTAACTGGATGTTTTTATTTATTTTTACTTTTGGTACTAATTCATGTAGGGGCTGTGCTGTTAGTAAATATTGATAAATATGAAATAGTAAATATGAAATTCCTTTCACTTCAACTGAAAAAAGAAACATTAGGACACATTTCCTGTTCCTTCCATCTCCTACTTGTAACTGATGCCATATTAAAGCAAATGTTAACAACTTATGTTTTGTATGACAAATTTAGCTTTTACATTTATTCTACTATTTAACATGAAAAATGTTGAGATAACTCAAATAAAGTTTGTACAACTATTTCTAATATTACTAATTTTTAAATAAAACTATTTGTATTTCTAAGTTGAGAAAACTTTTATATAGTGTAGCCTACTATTTCGTTAAAAAAGAAGAAATTTCTATTTTTATTTAATATAGACTTTAAGACAAAGTTTGTGATTTCAATGTCACTATTGTATAACTAAATGTTTTATTATTTATTATTTATTATTATTATTATTATTATTATTATTATTATTATTATTATTATTATTATTATTAACCTTTATTTAACCAAGCAAGTCACAAGTTCTAATTTTCAGCAACAGCCTGGCAGGAGGGGTAAAGTCTCCTAAAACACATACAGTGCTCAATACATACAGTATTCACAGTGATTCCTTTTTCCACATTTTGTAATGTTACAGTCTTCTTCCAAAATGTATTAAATTCCTAATTTTCCTCAAAATTCTACAAACAATACCCCCTAATGACAATGTGAAAGTAGTTTGTTAGAAATCTTTGCATGGTAGGTGACTAAGAACCAGATGGTCACTCTAACAGAGCTCCAGCATTTCTCTCTGGAGAGAGGAGAACCTTCCAGGAGAACAACCATGTCTGCAGCACTCCAGCAATCAGCCCTGTATGGTAGAGTTGCCAGACGGAAGACACTCCTCAGTAACAGGCACATGAAGGACTCTCTGGTCTGATGAAACAAAGATTGAACTCTTTGGCCTGAATGGCAACCGTCATGTCTAGAGGAAATAGGCACCACTCACCTGGCCAATACCATCCCTACAGTGAAGGGGTGGTTTTTATCAGCATGAACTGGGAGACTGGTCAGTATCAAGGAAAAGATGAATACAACAATTTACAGAGACATCCTTGATGAAAACTTGCTCCAGAATGCTCAAATCATAGAGGCCATAGAAAGGGATAAACCTGTTAATAGGGGAGTGCTGGGCACAACGAGGGGTTAGTTGTAACACCCATGGTTTAAAACATACATAAGATGAAGAAACTTAGTGTATTTACAAGTTGCCCTATCAACAGTATTTAGAAAAAAAAATGTTTTGCCAAAATTAAAACAATATTTGGAAGATATTACTGTACATTAATTCAACTATAGCCAAAGATAATTCCTAACTTTCTAATTTCAAAATTTATTTTCTTACCTCTGTTTTTGTGTTTATTTAAAATAAGATAAATCTGATATTTTAATCTTATATATGTTATTTAATAGGTAAGATTGTTCTTTAATGCTGATCTAACCAGCAGAATACACAAGTCGTGGTTTAAATTCCAGCTTTGCAGATGGGGTGTGTTGTAACACTGCTGCATTACAGTGAGCCCTTATTACAACTATGCTATTATATTCTATACTTTTATGAATTCTTTTGAGAAACCACAAGAAAAGGGTGACTAAGAGTCAATGTCCAGAATTGTTTTTAAACTATGCTGTATATCTGTGTTTTAGGTGTGTTTGTTGTCAAACTTAAATGTTAGCATATTTTTAATGATTCAAAATGTCTCGGTTACGTATGTAACCCTAGTTCCCTGAGGGAACGAGACGCTGCATCGAAACGCTGTGAGAACGCCTCTGCGTGAATGCGTCGTGAAGCGTGTGTAGAACCAATCCATCGGAAGATGGACCGATCGTCGGCGTGATGACGTCATCGACCGGAAGCTATAAAGCATCCGTGAACACTAACTAGCTTCTGGAAAAGCCTGAAGTAAGTGATTACGGGCATGCCGGGAGTATGGCCGGGCGACGCAGCGTCTCGTTCCCTCAGGGAACTAGGGTTACATACGTAACCGAGGCGTTTCCTTTCTAGGAACTCGAGCTGTGTTGAAACGCTGTGAGAACGCTTATACCCACATCGCCATAGGACCAAGTGCCTCGTATGTGTGAAGCCGTAGCGCACACGACTACGATAGAACCTGCACCCCAACAGTAGATGCCACATCTAACTCGTAGAATCTTACGAAAGTAAGCGGCAAAGACCAGCCTGCCACATTACAGATATCTTGGAGAGAAGCCCCCGACAACAGTGCTTTAGAAGCAGCCATACCCCTGGTAGAATGCGCCTGGACAGCCAGAGGGGACGGCTGTCCGGCCGCCTCATAAGCAAGTAAAATGGCCTCGACCACCCACTTGCTCATTCTCTGTTTAGACACGGGAGCCCCCTTTTTCGGGGCTCCAAAACAGATGAAAAGCTGATCAGATTTCCTCCACAGGGCAGCTCTGTGGACATATGCGTCTAACGCCCTAACCGGGCACAGCAGATTTAGTCTTTCCTGGTCTGACGTCATAAACGGAGGAGGACAGAAGGCTTGAAGAGTAATGGGGCCCCGTGGGCTCGTAGGAACCTTGGGGATGTAACCCGGTCTGGGATGAAGGAAAGCCTTTACCATACCAGGCGCAAACTCTAAACATGAGGGCCCTACCGACAAGGACTGAATGTCTCCTATTCTTTCAAGAGACGAAATGGCCAACAGAAAGATCGTCTTTAAGGTGAGGAACTTCTCTGGAACTTCCTCTAAAGGTTCAAATGGAGGCTCAGACAAGCCCCGTAAAACAATGGCCAAGTCCCAGGTCGGGACCCTCGAATGCACCACCGGCCTCAACCTTAAAGTACCACGGAGGAAACGTATAACTAGAGGGTGTCTTCCCAAAGACACTCCACCCAAAGGAGCGTGGAAGGCAGCTAAGGCCGCCACGTACACCTTTATTGTGGAGGGGTCAACCCTGCCGAGAACCTTGCCTGCAGGAACTCCAGCACTGTACCAACCGGGCGGTTAACTGGGTCCAACTGGCGTTCTCTGCACCATGCTGAGAACAGTCTCCATTTCAGAGCGTACAGTTTCCTCGTGGAAGGAGCTCTGGAGTGAAGGATGGTCTCTACGACCTCAGCCGAGAGACCCTCCTCTATGAGCCTGGCCCCCTCAGAGGCCAGGCCCACAGTTTCCATAACTCTGGGCGAGGATGTAGGAATCTCCCGCCCGTCTGAGAGAGGAGTTCCCCCCTTGTCGGAATCTCCATCGGAGAGCCTTCCAGGAGAGATATTAGGTCCGAAAACCAAATTCTGGTCGGCCAGTACGGAGCCACTAGAAGTACCTGGGCCCCTTCCCGGCATACCCTCTCCAGAACTCCTGGAAGCAAGACAATCGGGGGAAATGCATTCAGGGGCAGCCTCGGCCACTCCTCTACCATGGCGTCCAACCCCAGTGGGGCTGGATGTGACAGAGAGAACCACTGAGGACAGTGAGAATTCTCTGCCGAAGCAAACAGGTCTATCTCCTCTTTCCCGAATCTTTTCCATAGGAGCTCCACCACCTCGGGGTGGAGTCTCCATTCCCCGGGCCTTGGCTCCTGCCTCGACAGGATGTCTGCTTCCTGATTTTGGACCCCTGGGATGTAAACTGCCCTGATGGAAAACAGTTTCCCTTGGGCCCACAGGAGGATCTGACGCGCCAGTTTGTATAAGGGACGGGACCTCAGACCCCCCTGATGATTTATATAGGCGACCACCAATGTGTTGTCTGTCCTGACTAATACATGATGGCCCCTGAGGTCGGGCAGAAACTTGTAAAAAGTTTCAATGCAAGAAACACAGCGAGCATCTCTAGCTGATTTATGTGCCATAGCCGCTGGTGTTCCTGCCATAGACCCTGGGATGAACGGCCACTCATGGTCGCACCCGACCCCGTGAGGGAAGCATCTGTCGTTAGCGTTACGCGACGAACATGAGCCCCCAGCACGGGTCCCTGGGATAGAAACCCAGCTGGCGTTCTCTGCACCATGCTGAGAACAGTCTCCATTTCAGAGCGTACAGTTTCCTCGTGGAAGGAGCTCTGGAGTGAAGGATGGTCTCTACGACCTCAGCCGAGAGACCCTCCTCTATGAGCCTGGCCCCCTCAGAGGCCAGGCCCACAGTTTCCATAACTCTGGGCGAGGATGTAGGAATCTCCCGCCCGTCTGAGAGAGGAGTTCCCCCCTTGTCGGAATCTCCATCGGAGAGCCTTCCAGGAGAGATATTAGGTCCGAAAACCAAATTCTGGTCGGCCAGTACGGAGCCACTAGAAGTACCTGGGCCCCTTCCCGGCATACCCTCTCCAGAACTCCTGGAAGCAAGACAATCGGGGGAAATGCATTCAGGGGCAGCCTCGGCCACTCCTCTACCATGGCGTCCAACCCCAGTGGGGCTGGATGTGACAGAGAGAACCACTGAGGACAGTGAGAATTCTCTGCCGAAGCAAACAGGTCTATCTCCTCTTTCCCGAATCTTTTCCATAGGAGCTCCACCACCTCGGGGTGGAGTCTCCATTCCCCGGGCCTTGGCTCCTGCCTCGACAGGATGTCTGCTTCCTGATTTTGGACCCCTGGGATGTAAACTGCCCTGATGGAAAACAGTTTCCCTTGGGCCCACAGGAGGATCTGACGCGCCAGTTTGTATAAGGGACGGGACCTCAGACCCCCCTGATGATTTATATAGGCGACCACCAATGTGTTGTCTGTCCTGACTAATACATGATGGCCCCTGAGGTCGGGCAGAAACTTGTAAAAAGTTTCAATGCAAGAAACACAGCGAGCATCTCTAGCTGATTTATGTGCCATAGCCGCTGGTGTTCCTGCCATAGACCCTGGGATGAACGGCCACTCATGGTCGCACCCGACCCCGTGAGGGAAGCATCTGTCGTTAGCGTTACGCGACGAACATGAGCCCCCAGCACGGGTCCCTGGGATAGAAACCTGGGATCTTTCCACATGACCAGAGCACGAAGGCATCGCCGCGTGACTTTGATCGTGCGGAGTGGATTTCCCCTCGGGGAGAACCCTTTTGTTCTGAGCCACCACTGTAACGGTCTCATGTTCAGCAGGCCAAAAGGTATCACGTTGGACGCAGCTGCCAAGAGACCCAACAGTTTCTGGAACTGTTTCACAGTGACAGCACGGTCTAGCTTTGGTTCTTTGACTGCTGCCAGGATTGATGCTATATGCACGCCTAAAAAAGTGGTTCTCTGAGCCGGAGAAAGCACACTCTTCTTGGCGTTCAGCCTCAACCCCAATTTCGACATGTGTGCGAGAACAGCATCTCGATGCTGAACCGCCATCTGCTCGGTGTGAGCTAAGATCAACCAGTCGTCGATATCATTTAGTATGCGGATGCCCTGCAGACGCAACGGCGCCATAGCTGCATCCACACACTTGGTGAATGTGCGGGGTGACAGTGCTAGACCGAAGGGAAGTACTCGATATTGGTATGCCTCTCCCCCGAAGGCAAACCTCAGAAACTTCCTGTGATGTGGAAGGATGGAGACATGGAAGTACGCATCTTTGTGGTCTATGGTCACAAACCAATCCTCCGACTTGATCTGCGTTACAATCTGTCTGAGTGTGAGCATCTTGAATTTTAGCTTTGCCACAGAGCGATTTAATAGGCGCAGATATAATATCGGGCGCAACCCCCCCATCCTTCTTCGGCACCATGAAGTAACGGCTGTAAAACCCTGACTCCCTGCCGGGAGGAGGAACCCTTTCTATAGCCCCCTTTCGCAGGAGTGTCTCTACTTATTGTGCCATTACCAGAGCCTGCTCCGGGCCCACCTCTGTGGGTAGGACACCGCTGAAAGGAGGGCTGAACACACGATATGATGCCGGTCTCTTCCACCTCGGTGTGCAGATCGTGAAAGAACGGCAGGCCCCGACATTGAGGCTCCGCTACATGAGAGGGCAGAAATCTTTCGTCGAGCTTACTCTGCCTTTTTCTGCCGGCTTCAGCTCTCTCGGTGGGCCAGTCGATATTTAACCTGGCCACCGCTCTCGTGAGCACCTCAACTAGCTCCTCACTAGCAGTGGACTGAAGTGGCGAGTCTTCAGTCACGATGCTCTCAACGTCCACCTCCTCAGAGCTGGATAGTTGGAGCACCGGCGCCTCGCTCAGGGGGGAAGAAACCGCAGGGCGGGCTTCCAAGCCCCGAGACGAGGCGCTGGACGGTGCAGGTGAGGGCAGAGATAAGGCAGCGCCCGTCTCAAACCCCTCTGCAAGGTCCAATTGTGAACCCCACGACTGAAGCCTCTGCTCTGACCTCCTCGAAGAGTGCCTGGCGGGAGCGCAGCGTTCTCAGGGGAAGCTGTTCACAATGCTTGCAAGCAGCCCCCTCGAGGGCTGCCTGGGCATGCTGCGCTCCCAAGCAGATCACACATAGAGCGTGTGTATCCCCACCCGTGATGTAGCGTGGGCAGGGATGAACACACCTCTTAAACTGCTTATCACTCGCCATGATCTTCTATTTTCTCTTTTTTTGTAAATATCTAGACAATATTTAACAAAAGGGTGGAAAATTCTCTCTAATGACAGACAAAAACACCAAATAGACAGACAGGTTCACACAGATCGCTTTTGAAGGCACAGAAGCTAGTTCCTGTTTGTGTTCACGGACGCTTTATAGCTTCCGGTCGATGACGTCATCACACCGACGATCGATCGATCTTCCGATGGATTGGTTCTACACGCGCTTCACGACGCATTCACGCAGAGGCGTTCTCACAGCGTTTCGATGCAGCTCGAGTTCCCAGAAAGGGAAATGCCATTATTTTATTTTAAAAAGTTAATAATTGTATTTTATTGACAAAATATGTGATAAAGTGAGGTATGTAACTCAAATTCAAAGAGTTTGTCTTGGATTGCTTTTTGATTATATCAGATAACATTTTAAGCTGTCATTTGGTCATGTTACATTGTGCAACATGTTATAAAGTACATGTCACATGTTACAATGTACCCCCATCTATGGGGCATGTTGTCACATTTCACTTTCATTATTTTGGGGTAAATCAAGCAAAAAGTATACACTGTATATAAAACAAAACCACATAATTCTACCAGACATGTGTGGAATTAATGTGGGAATAATCTGAACCCTAAGTTAATTTACACAAACGGAGACAGTCAAAAAGTTTTTGTGCATCTCCCCTACAACATGACAACGATGCAACAGCAGCAGAGGTTTACCAGCATTTCAGCAGGCCAGACTGGATCTGAAAAACAGAACGTCTTGAATTTGAGATGAAGCATCAGGAAGATGAAGACAAGCGTGCTCAAAATACCCAGCAATTCATGGTTCAAATACTGCACTTGCTTAGATCTAGAGTGCCACAGTATGGATCCTCAGCTTCAGTTGCACAATATCAACATCCAGCTCAGCAGTGCTATCCATCTGATCATTTTCCTTTTCACCTTGCAGCAAAATCCATCAACATCAAAGTTTCATGATCAACACATTGGCCCTCATTTATCAATCTTGCGTAGAAACAGGTGTATATGTTGGCGTAAGATTATAAGATTATGCTTACACTCCTCTCACCGCCTGATTTATGAAGCTGTGCGTACCTCTGCAATCCAGGTGTAAATTCCGCGGCTGAAAACGATCGTCATTAGAATAACACGCCCCTATATATTCAAGTCTCCGCCTCCCGCACGCCCTCATTTTACGCCATGGACACACGGAAGACGGCAAAGAAGCAAAACTTCTCCAACGTGGAGATCGGGCGCGCTCAATCATCTCACTAGTCCACTAGTCAGGGCACAGATTAGGACAAAAGTCAATGGGCTGACTCCCTGATCAGTGCTCTGACTACTGAACTAGTGAGATGATTGAGACCGAGCCATCGAGACCATCAGGAAGTGGAAAAAAAAAACGAAATTGTTTTATTTAAGAGTATAAAGAGTGGGAATAAAGGCACCCACAAAAACAAAATATGGACCCACATTACGAGTACTGTTAATAGTGTGGGGGTTGAGAAGCGCACCCCAGCAGTTTAAATAGCTGTTTGGATGATAAATTACCATCACAATGCATTATTTTACAGCACGTTTTGAAACAATTAGCATTTAATTTCGTATCACGGCATGTATTGGGGTGTACGACAGTGATGATGATGTGATGTGGAGTACCATTCATTCACATTAATAATTACATGACAATTTGTTAGATTCTTATTATTATTCTTATTATAATTCTTATTATTGTTATTATTATTATGATTATTATTATTAATGACGCTTGTTATTTAGAAGAAGAATGTCGTTTTTATTGATTTTATTATTATTTAAAAGAAGAAGGTCATTTTTATTATTTTGTCAGTCTGAATTATTTTAGTCCCAGTCCGTGCGCCCCTGCCGGGCCAGGCGGGCCAGTAAAGCGTACAGGCTCGCGACTGTAGGAATAGGCCTACATATGCCTACAAATCAAACGCTTTGGTAAAGTCACACAAATTAAACATTGACGTTCATGTTGCACAAAAATAAACACTGAATGTTGTTGTTGTGGTTTTTAACAGTGGGTCATAATATAGCATATCTTGTCAGTGCGTTTTGTGGTGTTAGGAATTGTTTTTCTGTGCATTTTCCCACTAACTCAAACGTGCGTACACCACCTCCTGAGCTGGCGTAGGATTTGAGCGTGCCGTACGCCAACGTCCATATTGATAAATCTCAAAGTCACCGTGGGTTTGGGTGTACGCAAGGTGTACGCTGGAAATTTGGTGTACGCACTTTTGATAAATGAGGGCCAATGACTGCTAGAGCATATTTTCATAAACAAAAATTGGTCAAAAAGCATTTTTAAAAACTCAAATAAAATAAAATAAAAAAACATTATAAATGAAAAACTAAAACTAAACAAATCTAAGTGCAGTAACACTTAGATTTGTTTAGTTTTAGTTTTTCATTTTCAACTGAAAATGAACTGAAATAAAATAATAATTAGCTAAATTCATAATTAATAAGCTCTTATCCAGTGGCAGAAAATTTGACCTGTGGCTGTTTAGGGAAATACCTGAAGATGGTGCTTCATGCATGTGAGCTGAGGCAATGGGCTGGGCGATTAACCACTGTCCTGTGATGCATGCAATGAAGTACTGAAATGTAGAGCACATCGCTAGTCCTAACGGCTATTCTCAGAGAATGCATCTGCGTCAGTGGAATACAACAAGTGGTGCAACTGTAAAAAATAAATAATGTAAAGTACACTCTAAACAAATTCAGGCCCCAATTGAAAATGTTCTAGTGACCAGTTGGTCAAATTGCATTTCTGTGAATTGATGCAATTTAATTTACAGAAATTCAATTTGGCCAACTAAAACATTTGGATAAATTTAGGCCTGAATTTTTTTTTAAAGTGTACTTCTACTGTATGTTTGAGATTTCATGTTTACTTGATGGTAACAGGCTGAAAAGGTGCTGTTATTATCTTTGTTTTTACAAAACATTTACTGCATATATAATAATAATATTATCCATATGGTGAACATTACTAGGCTAGAAATCGTCTCAGGTTACGTATGTAACCCTAGTTCCCTGAGGGAACGAGACGCTGCGTCGAAACGCTGTGAGAACGCCTCTGCGTTAATGCGTCGTGAAGCGCCTGTAGAACCATTCCATCGGAAAAAAGATCGATCGTCGGCGTGATGACGTCATCGACCGGAAGCTATAAAACGTCCGTGAAAACAAACAGGAACTAACTTCTGATAAAGCCTGAAGTAAGTGATCACGGACACGCCGGGAGTATGGCAGAGCGACGCAGCGTCTCGTTCCCTCAGGGAACTAGGGTTACATACGTAACCTGAGACGTTCCCTTTCGGGGAACTCGAGCTGCGTCGAAACGCTGTGAGAACGCTTATACCCACATCGCCATAGGACCAAGTGTCTCGTATGTGTGAAGCCGAAGCGCACACGGTTACGAGAGAACCTGTGCCCCTACTGTAGATGCCAGGTCTAGCTCGTAGAACCTGACGAAGGTAGAAGGAGACGACCATCCGGCCGCGTTACATATATCATGGAGGGAAGCCCCCGACAAAAGTGCTTTAGAAGCAGCCATACCCCTGGTTGAATGTGCCCGGACAGCCAAAGGAGATGGCTGCCCGGTAGCTTCATAAGCAAGTGAAATGGCCTCGACCACCCACTTGCTCATCCTCTGCTTGGATACAGGAGCCCCCTTCTTAGGGGGTCCGAAGCAAACAAACAATTGTTCAGTTTTTCTCCACAGGGCAGCTCTGTGGACATAAGTATCCAGTGCCCTCACCGGACACAGCAGATTTAATCTTTCCTGGTCTGACGTCAAGAATGGAGGAGGACAGAAGGCTTAGAGTGATGGGGCCCCGTGGGCTCGTAGGAACCTTGGGGACATAACCCGGCCTGGGATGCAGAAATGCTTTCACCATCCCAGGCGCGAACTCTAGACATGAGGGCCCTACTGACAGGGACTGAATATCTCCTATCCTTTTAAGAGATGAAATGGCCAAAAGGAAGATAGTTTTCAGGGTGAGGAACTTATCCGAAACCTCCTCCAGAGGTTCGAACGGAGGTCCGGACAAGCCCCTCAAAACAATGGCCAAGTCCCATGCCGGGACCCTCGAGTGCATAACTGGCCTCAACCTTAATGTGCCACGAAGGAAGCGTGTAATTAGAGGGTGTCTTCCCAAAGACACTCCACTGCAAGGGACGTGGACAGCACCCAAGGCCGCCACGTACACCTTAAGTGTGGAGGGGGTCAACCCTGCAGAGAACCTCTCCTGCAGGAACTCCAGCACTGTACCAACCGGGCAGTTAACTGGATCCCACTGGCGTTCTCTGCACCAAGCTGAGAAAAGTCTCCATTTCAAAGCGTACAGCTTCCTCGTGGACGGAGCTCTGGAGTGAAGGATGGTCTCTACGACCTCGGCCGAGAGACCCTCCTCTATGAGCCTAGCCCCCTCAGAGGCCAGGCCCACAGTTTCCACATCTCTGGGCGTGGGTGCAGGAATCTCCCGCCCGCCTGAGAGAGTAGATCCCTCCTGGTCGGAATCTCCATCGGAGAGCCTTCCAGGAGAGATATCAGGTCCGAAAACCATACTCGGGTCGGCCAGTTCGGGGCCACTAGAAGTACCTGGGCCCCGTCCCGGCGTACCCTCTCCAGAACTCCTGGAAGCAGGACAATCGGGGGGAAGGCGTACAGAGGCAGCCTCGGCCACTCCTGTACCATGGCATCCAGCCCCAGCGGGGCCGGATGGGTCAGAGAAAACCACCGCGGGCAGTGAGAGTTCTCCGCCGAAGCGAACAGGTCTATCTCTGCTTTCCCATAAACCTTCCATAGGAGCTCCACCACCTCTGGGTGGAGTCTCCATTCCCCGGGCCTCGGCCCCTGTCTCGACAGGCTGTCTGCTTCCTGGTTTAGGGCCCCCGGGATATATACTGCCCTGATTGACAGCAATTTCCCTTGGGCCCACAGGAGGATCCGATGTGCCAATTTGTCCAACGGACGAGACCTCAGACCCCCCTGGTGATTTATATAGGCCACCACGGACGTGTTGTCTGTTCTGACTAGTACGTGGTGGCCCCTGAGGTCGGGCAGGAACTGTTTCGATGCAAGAAACACTGCGAGCATCTCTAGCCGATTTATGTGCCAGTGCCGCTGATGTTCCTGCCATAGACCCTGGGATGAGCGACCACTCATGGTCGCCCCCCAGCCCGTGAGGGAGGCGTCTGTCGTTAGCGTTACGCGACGAACATGAGCCCCCAACACGGGACCCTGAGATAAAAACCCCGGGTTTTTCCACATGACCAGAGCACGTAGGCATCGCCGCGTGACTTTGATCGTGCGGAGCGGATTTCCCCTCGGGGAGAACCCTTGTGTTTTGAGCCACCACTGCAGTGGCCTCATGTACAGTAGGCCAAGAGGTATCACGTTGGACGCTGCTGCCATGAGACCTAACAGTTTCTGGAACTGTTTCACAGTGACGGCTCGGCCTAGCTTCTGTTCTTTGGCGGCTGCCAGGATCGACGCTATGCGTGTTGGCGATAATTGCGCCCGCATAATTATCGAGTCCCAGTTCACACCTAGAAAAGTGGTTCTCTGAGCCGGAGAAAGCACACTCTTCTTGGCGTTCAGCCTCAACCCCAGCTTCGACATATGGGCGAGAACAGCATCTCGATGCTGAACCGCCATCTGCTCTGTATTCGCTAGAATCAGCCAGTCGTCGATGTAGTTCAGTATGCGGATGCCCTGAAGACGCAGCGGCGCCAGAGCTGCATCCACACACTTGGTGAACGTGCGGGGTGACAGTGCTAGACCGAAGGGAAGTACACGATATTGGTATGCCTCTCCCCCGAAGGCAAACCTCAGGAACTTCCTGTGATGTGGAAGGATGGAGACATGAAAATACGCATCTTTGAGGTCTATGGTGACAAACCAATCCTCCGATCTGACCTGCGCTACAATCTGTCTGAGTGTAAGCATCTTGAATTTGAGCTTGGCCACCGAGCGATTCAATAGCCGCAGATCTAATATCGGGCGTAAGCCCCCATCCTTCTTCGGCACGATGAAGTAACGGCTGTAAAAGCCAGACTCCCTGCTGGGAGGGGGAACCCTCTCTATAGCCCCTTTTTGCAGGAGTGTCTCTACTTCCTGTGCCATTACCAGAGCCTGCTCCGGGCCCACCTCTGTAGGTAGGACACCGCAGAAAGGAGGTGGCCGACTTCTGAATTGAATGGCGTACCCCCTTTCTACTATCTGCAGGACCCAATGAGATATATTTGATAGACGTTTCCATTCGTCTAGAAAATCTACTAAGGGAACCAGCCTCTCGAGGCTGGCCTCTGGTGTTCTTCGAGCAACAAATGCAGTGCCCTGAAGCGGCGGACCGGCAGGGAACGACTGACTTGACTGCTCGGGGACCCCCCGAAGGGGGTGCGGACCACCCTCGGGTGGCCCGCGGAGACCGACTGCGCCCCGGCATTGCGGCGGGGTTGGCAGCGCGGCCCCCCGAGGGTGCCGCAGGGAAACGGGTACCGTTGGCAGGGGTAGACACCGTTTCCCTACGGGGGGAACCACCCTCAGCGTCCTGACGCTTCTGGCGTCAGGAACGCTTCGACGAGGCCTTCTTGGCGATCAGGACTGTCCGCAGATCAGCCCTGCGCCTCGAAGGCCTCGCCTGAGAGCGCCGCCCCTCGTCCCCGCGCTGAGGGGGAGCCCGAGCGGCGACGCTCTGCTTTTGTTGTGCCCTGTGAGCTGAGCTCGTACTCGGCTTGGGCTGCCTGATGTCAGCGGCAGCCCCAGGGACCTGGACTCGGAGAGGGAGAAACTGCTTTAGCGCCGCAGCTTGTTTCTTTGACTCCTGGAACCTCTCGGTGACAGTGCTTTTTTTTTTTTGTGTGTAGGCATGCAGCAGCCTGACCTGCCGCCGAGTACGCTTTGCCCACCAGTGCCGACGTTGTTTTCAATGGTCTGGTGGGCAAAGTCGGGGCCTTTAGGGACGATGCCGAGGAAGGCGAGAGATGGCTCGCAAGCGTCTCTTCTACCTTTGGCATCGCCCCATAACCGTAGTGCTTCAGCCCCATGATGTTGCTATAGACCGAAGTCTGAGGGCTGAACACACGGTATGATGCCGGTCTCCTCCATGATGTTGCCACCTCGGTGTGCAAATCATGGAAGAATGGCAGGCCCCGCCGCTGAGGTTCTGAAGCGCGAGCGGGCAGGAATCTTTCATCTAATTTACTAGATCGTCTCTTTCCTGCCTCAGATCTCTCTACGGGCCAGTCAATATTTAATCTGGCCACGGCTCGCGTTAGAACCTCAACGAGCTCATCACTCGCAGGGGACTGAAGTGGCGAATCTTCAGTCGCGATGCTCTCAACGTCCACCTCCTCGGAGCTGGATAGTTGGAGCACCGGCGGCTCTCTCGGGGGGGAAGAAACCGCAATGCGTGCTTCCAAGCCCCGAGAAGAACCGCTGGATGGAGCGGGTGAGGGCAGAGATAAGGCAGCGCCCGTCTCAAACCCCTCCGCAACATCCAATTGTGAACCCCACGACTGCAGCCTCCGCTCTGCCTCGGCAGCAGCGGGACCAGAGCCGCGGGGAACACGAGCCGAGGCACCCTCCTCGAAGAGTGCCCGGCGGGAGCGCAGCGTTCTCAGTGGCATACGCTCACAGTGCTCGCAAGCAGCCCCCTCGAGGGCTGCCTGGGCATGCTGCGCTCCCAAGCAGGCAACACAAAGAGAGTGTGTATCCCCACTCGTGATGTAGCGTGGGCAGGGATGAACACACCTCTTAAAGTTACTGCTTTCACTCGCCATTTCTCTATCTATTTATTTTCTCTTTTTTGTAAATATATGGAATATTTAACAAAGGGTGGAAAAACTCTTTCAATAGACAGACAAAAACACCAAATAGACAGACAGGTTCACACAGATCGCTTACTGAAGGCACAGAAGCTAGTTCCTGTTTGTTTTCACGGACGTTTTATAGCTTCCGGTCGATGACGTCATCACGCCGACGATCGATCTTTTTTCCGATGGAATGGTTCTACAGGCGCTTCACGACGCATTAACGCAGAGGCGTTCTCACAGCGTTTCGACGCAGCTCGAGTTCCCCGAAAGGGAACTAGACGCACCCTAACGGCAGCAAATCTAATCTGCCGCAAGTATCGTCTAGCAACTCTCGATACACTTCTGTGCTATAAAAGCCAAACTCTGGTCGGGCCAATCGCATCGTGTACAGAGTCAGTGGGTGGGGCTTAACATAATGACGGCTGAGTTGCGCTTGCGTGCTACTAGTAAACACAGAAATTGGTGAAGGGCGGTCTTTCAAATCAGCTTTGACAGCGACTCTGAAAGACTTGGAGTTAAGATTTTCTCTGAGAAAAGAACAAAGAACGGCACTGAAGTCATTCTTAAGAAGGCAAGATGGTTTATCAGTTTTGCCGACCGGATACGGCGAAAGTTTAATCTGTCAACGGGCTCCGCTTCACGTTGCTTTGTTTGGTTGTAGCTCTATTCAATTGCATGCACGCCGTGTAGAGGGAGTTTGAAAGACAACCGTTTATCCCACTCCTCGGATTGAGCCCTGTCAATGGTGAGTTTCCAGACCAAACATCTTGATGCGGGTCTAGCTTGTCAGGCTAAAACATTACAGGTGTTCTTACAAAACAGTAATTTACAAAAGTGCTTAAGAAAATACAGGAAAAAATTTACATTTACCAAAATATTCAGATATTTGTGTTCAATGACGCAGCACACATGAACAGTCTCTGGTTTTAAGAAATGTGCATTATAATAATAATAAATAATAATAATAATTCATTACATTTATATAGCTCTTTTCTAGGCAATCAAAGCGCTTTACATAGAAGGGGGAATCTCCTCAACCACCACCAATGTGCAGCATCCACCTGGATGATGCGCCGGCAGCCATATTGCGCCAGAACGCTCACCACACACCAGCTGATTGGTGGAAAGGAGACCACGTGATGAAGCCAATCAGGAGTGGGGGATTATTAGGAGGCCATGATGGACAGTGGCCAGTGGGCAAATTTGGCCAGGATGCCGGGGTTACACCCCTACTCTTTATCGAAGGACATCCATGGGATTTTTAATGACCACAGAGAGTCGGAATCTCGGTTTAATGTCTCATCCGAAAGACATTACTAATGCCTCATGGATTAGGTCAGCAGCACAGCTGGGCTGGTCAAACTGCTGGGGTGTAACAAGGGTACTTTCATCATTTGCATTTTCCTGTTCTGTCTCTTCCTCCTCAGGCTGCTCTGTTGTGTTCTTGTCCTATGGGCAATCCCAACCCAATCTCGCGGAAATTTGTACGTATTTTACAAGGTGACTAATTCATACAAATTTGTACAACCTCACTCATACGTATTTGACGAGTTGATCAATTCGTATAATTTTGTACTTATGTCCTACCTCCAACCCGGCCCCTAAAACCTAACCATCACTTCAGTATAGACAAATCATACAAATTCATACGAGTGCGGTCATAAGAATTCGTACAAATTAACCACCTCCTACAAATAAGTATGAATTGGTTGTGAGATAGCGTCGCAAATCCAGCTTCCAAGAAAAATACAAGCTGCAAAAACAAACCTATGTTTAGTTTGACTGTCATTGCGCTTCATTTGACAGCACCATCTGCCCTTTAGATAGCCAAATGCATGTTTCCCAATCCTTGTCCTGCTTAGAAATGCATTGAATTGTAGTTGAGGCCCTCCTGCAACTTCTTCTGTAAACCATTTAATGACATCATGAGAGACTGTAGGCAAAGTCAGCCACAATCAACAAAGGTATGTCAAGCCTTGTATGGGGTCTGTAGTTGGTGGAAATCAGGGGCCATTGCCAGCTTTGCATGTAGATTTGAGTTTAAAAATGTTTGATTTATACAAATCAAAGTTGGATAGTGCTATGATGGGAATTTGTGTTCCATCCAGGACTCCAGCACACATGGGACTTCTCTTCAAATCCTGTGATTATGGACTTCACCTCTTATTATATTTTGGCATCCTGATAAACTTCCTTTTCAGTTGGCAGAGACCCTGACACACACCTTGGAGAGACATGCTCACCCCAATGGCAAAAATGTTGGCAACATCATGGAATTCAGCATTGTGGATGAAGAAGGTCACAGAAAAAATTCTGGAGCACATATGTCTCCCAAAAGGAAATGACTTGCTCCTTATTAGCATTTGGTGCAGTAGTCAGGCTGTTAAATGATATAAAAGTACATTTTATGGACATAAACCCACCCCCACCCCACCCCTCCCCAGTGTGAATATGGTCATGGTATTAATTTTAAACTAAAGTAATTTAAAATTTAAAGTAAGTTTAAAGTAAAATGTCCTAATTTATTAAATTGGTGTTTAGAAAATAATTTTATTTTTAAAAAAAATGTTATGAAAAAAAACTTTAAACAAGCTTAGCATGATTTTGTAGAACAGGCTTCTTATAATAAACACACTGGTATAAAGACTTGATTACTTATATAATTTAAGATTTATGGAATTGTGTGTAGAAATTAAGGTAATCATACCTGACTTTGAAATTACAGTGGTCAGCTTAATTATCCATGTAGTTACAGGGTATGTATGTAACTATAACTACGTGAAACAAGAGGGTAGCAAACACCACTATTATTTACAGCCCGTAGATTCATACTTACCCTGTAACTACACGAAACAAGAGGGTAACAAACACCATTTTTATTTACAGCCCATAGATTCATACTTACCCTGTAAATACATGAAACAAGCGGGGAACAAACACCCCTTAAATTTACAGCCCATAGATTTATACTTACACTGTAACTACACGAAACAAGAGAGTAACAAACACCACTTTAATTTACAATCTTACCCTGTAACTACATGGAATAACAAGCACCACTTACCCTATAACTACATGGAATAACAAGCACCACTTACCCTGTAACAACACGGATAATTATCCTTTAACTAAAATACTTACAGTTTAAATGATTTGTAAAAAAAAAAAAAAAAAAAAAAAAAAAAAATCTGATAGTTACCCCTTTATTCCCCAAATATAACATATTCTTCCCTCTACACTTACTTTATAGTTACACTATAATTACTGGAAGTGATTTGCTTTACTTACACAGTACTTTCCAGGCTGTAATCTAAAGTGTTACCGGGCATATTTACTAATGATAGTACTAAAAGAAACTTGGTATGACCAGGTTTCTTCAACAGATTGTGTGCAAATCCGCAGAAGGTTTGTGTTTTGTCTTAGCCATGAGTTTAGGGTATGGTATTTGTTTGCCTGAACAATGAAAGACAGGGGGAGAGAAACTTGCTCATTATTTTGAAAGTTTTGTTTGGTGGCAATTACACACTTCACCTTTAAATTCAACTAATAATAAAATCAGTAATGGATAAAAAAAACAAGTGGCTGAAACTCCAGCCTCCTATTTGCAGAGGTTATTTGTGGATATTTAATTATGTGCCGATTTATTAAAATGAACACCAATGCTTGGATTGATTTTTTAACTGTCATTTTATTTGGTTGCAAAGTGAGAGGCTTTGCACAAGGAAAAACTATATTCTAATTATCTTTTATTGGACAAGTACAACAGCTGAGATGCACTGCTGTTGAAATAAATTATTTAAGACAGACAGAAGAAATATTCCAGTGTCTCTACAGTGAGAGTTCCTGGCTGACTGACTCACAGTAAACCAATGTTTTCATGAATATAAATCTGTAGGCTATTAATTTTCTGCATGAAAAGGCAATAATGTTTATTATCTTTCTGTGTAATTAACTAAAATGATATACTGATGTGAAAATCAATATGTCTGTCATCTTTCGCTAGAGATGATTAACCATATCAACCTCAAACAGATTCATGCAGAAATATTTAGAATCCAATATGAACAGTCAAAGTGCAGTCAGCTGTCAGCTTTGACTATTATACAGGAAGCAATACTACAGGTTTGGGCACAGTATAGTAAGCCTCACTGCAGGAATTTTAGAAGACATTCTAGGACCCTATTTGAATGATCTGAGCATGTGGTCTAAAGCGCAAGGCACAAGTGCTCTTAGGGTGTATCCGAATCCACTTTTGCAAGTTTAATTAACATGCGGGTTGTCCCTGTTCTCTTAATGAGTCATGGGTGTGTTTTGGATGTAATGTGCAATAAACCAATCAGAGTGTCATCTCCCATTCCCTTTTGCATTTGCACCATGGCGGATTTGCTATTTACATGGTGGAATGTAGATACCCTCAACCTGACAAGACAGTTTTAATATATGTGTGTATTGGATCCAGCAGTCAAATAATTAGCCAATTTCATTTGTCATAACTACAAATAGGGAGGCTTATTCTGATACATGCAGTGAATATCCATTATGACATTTAGGCATTTTTATATTTATGTAGGGCCTGCACAATAATAATATTTTACATATAAATCCTTTAATTTTTCATATATATTTTTTTTAATGTGTGTGTGTGTGTGTGTGTGTGTGTGTGTGTGTGTGTGTGTGTGTGTGTGTGTGTGTGTGTGTGTGTGTGCTGCTTCACGTCCCTGTGTTTGTAATAAGCAGAGTGTACGCATGCTATAGACCCGCCTATAGGCGTATATTACTAATCCCTACTACTCTTTACTACTATCTACTAATCTACAACTCTTTAAATTGCTTAAACGCACTATTGACTTTAGACCAGGTTTCAGTCACTCAGTAGCACAGTCTCAGTATTGTTGCCTCAAAATAGCACAACCAGCAATGAACACACCTCGTTTTCAGAAATGTTCAAATCGCCTGATCCAAGTGGGACTCAAGCCCGGGTCCACCAGCATGAGAATCGGATGCTCTAAGAAGGAGGCTAAAGGCTGCAGCCTTTAACGTCAGCCGCTAGAGCATCTCTTGAGGACAGAGGAGTGAGGTTTACTCGCACAGTGACTACTAGCTAGCTTCTGTTACACTCACCCCCTTAAACCTCAGTCCCATCCAGGTCACGACACCAATGTAACCCCTCCTGTTCGAACCACCCGCTCCAAGCGGGACTCGAATCCAGGTCCGCCGGCATGAGAGTTGGACATTATGACAAGGAAGCTAAAGGCTGTAACCCCTAGCGTCAGTCTCTAGAGCATCTCTTGAGGTCAGAGGAGTGAGGTTTATATGTGCAGTGATGACAAGCTGATCTCTGTTACACTCACCCTCACTCCCATCCGGGTCACGGCACCAATGTAACCCCTGCTGTTTGACCCGCCAAGCGGAGCCTGTGAAGCGGGCCCTATTTAGCGGGCCGAATCAAATTTTGTTGCAATATTTTCCTGTTTAACACCGTGAAGCTGCTTTTAAACCAACATCATTGTAAAAGCACTATATAAATAAAGTTGACTTGACTTGACTCAATAATCCACAGGCATGCGCTCATGAACCTCTCACCAGTAAAATGATGTTCGCTCAAATCCAGCTCAGACATTTATCTGTAGCTTACTTTGTTGTAGCCATTAAACATAAATGTTTTTTTTTCATATTTATGTTTAAATATTATAATATTATTTTTACATTTCATTTGATTATAAGTGCAAAGATACGAGTGGGTCGGAAATAATTTTGTGGTTATATTTCGTTTAATATTAAGTTTTGTTTTGTAGAAAGCATTTATTTTGTTTTGTTTCAATTGTATCTTAATTTTAATAAAGGTTACTTCGGCCAATTGCTTGGATTTAATAAATAAGAAGCAAATAGCAGACAATACTCATGACATGAAGTCGCGGGAGAGATCCCTTTCATTGCTCATGAACTGTCTCGAGCGTGTCTCATAAATAAACTGAAACTCAACAGGCTACTTGCCTCACAGACATGAGAAATGTGCGTATAGAAAGCTTGAAATGTACACTTTTAAGCTAAATATTTAGAAACTAAAATATTTTATTAAGCAAAGTGCAGTGTTCACGCAAGCAGCTCATTACTCAGACTCAGAGCGTTTCTGTTCAGAATACTGCGCTTCATCACTGCACAAGCTGTGAGTTTAACGCACATTTTTAGACTTGTGCAACTTTGTAGCCTACTATTGTATTAGTTCTTATTTTGCCAAAAAATAGATATTATTTCTGATTATAGCATAGCATTCTGCCCACCCAATTAGACTAATAAAGTAATTATTACGCTTGATCAAGGGCCCGGCCCGAGGATAGTGCCGGGAAATCTCGTTCGGGTCAAGTTCAGGCTCGGGCTTGGGCTCGGGTTCGGGCTCGGGCTCGGGCTCGGGCTCGGGCTCGGGCTCGGGCTCGGGCTCGGGCTCGGGCTCGGGCTCGGGCTCGGGCTCGGGCTCGGGCTCGGGCTCGGGCTCGGGCTCGGGCTCGGGCTCAGGCTCAGCAGGGAGTCTAACACTAGTCCGCCGGCATGAAAGTCGGACACTCTAACAAAGAGGCTAAAGGCTGCAAATCTAAAACAAATCTAAAAGCCGTAGAACTAAGTTAAAACAACAAAAACAATGAATGTGTGTAAAAATGTGTAGAACCAGTGATCATCAATAGAAAAACACTAGGGGCCCTACTAGAGGGAAAATGTCAGTCTAGCGTCAGTCGCAAGAGCGTCTCTTGAGATCAAAAGAGTGAGGTTTACTCGCACAGTGACTATGGCCTCTGTTACAGTTGCAAATAAAGAAACATTTGCATCACGCCTGGCATCGCATTGATTGTTGTTGTATTAACTTGGCTCTGCAGCATTTGTTTTAGATTCATTGTCATGTCCAGCTGAGAGATTTGTTTATCAGCAATTTACTGGGAATTTATTAAAGGTCAGTGACAGATCATTACTTCATTATATTATATGATTTAAATGGGGGGGGGGGGTAATTATAACCTTTAATTATATTATATTAATTATATTACCATGACTTAATGCCTGACCTTGCAGTCAAAGTTATTAATGGAAAACAATGACTTAAGATATTGTAGATAGACTGCACATATTTTCCACAATGATTTCAGTGCTTGCATGATGAATGAATGAGACATTTGATATGACTTTAATCCTTCACTGATTATTAAAATCTCAGCAAAACAAAAGGCTTGTAACATTAAAATTAAACGTAATATTAAAATAACACTGAAATGAATAAATTCATGCTTTCAAGGCGCAGTTTCATATAAACTGGGACATTATAACAATTTCTTCATTCGAAATGGTTCTTCAAGGCTGTCTGATATCAGTCCAAGTACTTTCTACATAACTATGCAGCAGCGAGATGTACGTGGCTTGTGTATTGATTCCAGAGCATTGTATCAAAGCTTTCAGTTTGTGAGAGAAACAACAATACAACTTGTGTTGTGCCATCGCCTGCGGATGTTTTAAGCTTTTCTAAGCTTTAAATTATCGATCTCTTTGGACAAGTTTGGGCTCAGAGGATCACTGGTGGGTGACTCAAGAGCATTTCTTTAAGAACAGTGAGTCTTTATGAACTTACAGTAGAAACTGGAAATAGTACTCTGTGTTGAGAATAGTTTACGCTTTCTGCCTGAGTTCCAAATGTCCATACTTAATATATTTTTATAGATTAGTCTTCCAATTCCAAAATTGAAAAAATGCAATGAATTTTAATGCTGAAGGGGAAAAAAGTACTTCTTGTTATTTTGTCCACTGTGCCCTGGCATAAGAGACCTCCTTTTCATAATGTTGCTAATGTCATGCTCCTGCCTGCAGTTTGGTTTAAATGACATCATAAAATTTAAGAGGAGAATCAAGCTCATAACAATTAAAGCAATGGATATAAAAGCCATCTGGGCCTTTCCAAGCTGTTAGTTATTATGCATTTTAAATGACAGTATATAATAGCAGCATATGTTGAGAATACTGGAGTGGAAATTATTCATATGACAAGCCATTTGCATTCAATTAATGACATCCCATGCCAAACATATCATTCATTGTTAGTAAATGCAGTGAAACCCTATGAAAATAAAAATACTATTTTGTCACTTTATACAAATTTAAATGTAACAAAATATTTTTTAGAACGAATAATTACTTTACCATTCAAAAGTTTGGGGTTTTATTTTTATGTATGTATGTAAGCATGTGTGTATTCATTTGTTTGTTTATTAATTTATTTGAAAGAAAGTAATCTTTTTTTATTATCGATGCATAAAATTGATTAAAATGTTGATTCTTCATTTCTACTTCCAATAAATGCTGTTCATTTTCACTTTAATCTATTCATTAAAGAATCCTTAAAAGATGTAGCCTGGATGCCAGCCGAACTCAGCCCCGCCCACAACATTTGAGCTCTGGCGGTAGTAATTATGCCCGAACAGAAATTGTTCGCACCAATGAAATTGTCAGGTTGGGCTTTAGACGAAAATCGACAGATGATAAACAGTAACGTAATCATCCACGTCATCAAAGGCGCTTGGCTTGAATTTTTTTCTAATCCTAAACGGAGATTGTTTGTATATGCATTCAACTTCACTATGTCTCTCTGAAATGATGATCATGTTGGTAAGTAACTGTGTATCCTTAAATTATTTTTGTTTATTCCAGCACGTGTGCAGACAGGTTTACCAAGTTTTTACAACAAAACCGCCAACTACTAGCCCAAAACAATAGCTTCTCGGCAACCTGTCCTCCAAAAAAATACGACTGTATAGGTCGTTTTTCCATCACCTTATTATGACCTATATTTACGTTTTAAAGTCATGTGCCCTCTATCTGGTGTAAAAACTTACACCAGTTTCGTTACCCTCGTTGTTTCGTTACCAACTAAAATGCATGTTAATTTTAATGCCATTTCTGGACTTTTTACCACCATTCAGCAAAAATATGTTTTTTAATTTACAACTACACCCACCCATCCCTAAACCTACCCAGTGATTTATAGTGTATGCACACTTTATGAGCACATGTTTTCCCTGGGATCAAACTCACGATCACATGATCACATGTTGTTTGCCAACTGAGCTATGCAAAACCTGAAATAGTAAGCAGAAAAATGCTTTAAAATGAAAGTGGCCTGCTGTCAATAGGAGCACAACTTTAGAAAACGCTCCTGCGCGTCGTATTTCAAGGAAGTGACAAACGACCTTTATAGGCGTATTGGTTGGAGGACATGTTGCTTCTCGGGGTGGTTCTGAAATGCCGTTTGGGGGGTAAAATGTGTTATTTTGGCAAAGTTGCCTGCTAAAATTCACATTCATATCACATAATTGAGGTCGCTTCAACCTGTGGACATTGAAACGACCCTCTGGAAAACCGCAGACTTGGCAACACAGTGCAGTATTACGAGTCACTCTGTTGCTCTGATTGGTTGTAGGTCTATCCAATTGATGTCTTTCCTGGTTCGCGCCCCATAATTACAGCCCAATGGAGCAGTATCAAACTCATATTCTGACTAGAATTAAGTATGACGAGTCGACGTCATCAGGCTTCAAAAACAGTTATCTCAAAAATATTAAGCAGCTCAACTGTTTTATAATTTAATTATTTCTTTATAATAATAATAATAAGAAGAAGAAGAAGAAGAAGAAGAAGAAGAAGAAGAAGAAGAAGAAAAAGAAGAAGAAGAAGAAGAAATGTTTCTTGAGCAGCAAGACAGCATATTAGAATGATTTCTGAAGGATGATGTGACACTGATGATTGGAGTAATGATGATGAAAATTCAGCTTTGCCATCAAAAAAATTGAAAAAATATAGTAAAATAGAATTACTAATTCACAATGCATTGACTTATAAAGCATTTATTAGTCTTTGTAAAAGTTAATTTCAACATTTACTAATACTTCATTAAAATCTTGTTAACATTAGTTAATGCATGTGAACTAAAGTGAACAAACTTTAAAAAGCTGTATTGTTATTAACTAACGTTAACAAAGATGAACTAATACAATAACAAATGTACTGCTCATGGTTAGTTCATGTTAATTAATACATTAACTAATGTTAACTTATAAAACCTTATTGTAAGGTGTTACAGAGGTTTTTCATGTGACCCACCTTTGGTGCAGCTTGCCGAAAAAACACGTTCGTGTTGTGCATTTTACTGTTCTGTATTCATGTGCAAATATTCAGCATCCTAACTGTCAAAACAGCCTCCCTGCTGCTCCTCACGGCAGGATCTTATGTGCATCTAACTGGCTTTGGATTGGCTTACATTTCTAAGAAACAAAATCTTCAGCAACAAGAGAATTTGATTTTGTCCCCAACTGAGTATTAAATAGAGAAAGATCTGATGTTGTACACTGGAGAACATCTGCATCAAATAAATATATAGAACATCGCAGTTAGGGCTTTTAATTTGGCAAGATTTCAATGTGAACAAGTAATCTCCACCACTGAAAATATACAGGGAATGAAAGACTGAAAAACAGAAGTATCCTCCACTGTATCCTGGGGCTTTAGAATCAAGCCTGGAGGAGCCTTACAGGAGCTTACATCAATGGACTGAGAGGAAAGGAAATAAATAAAACAAGCATTTGCAGGAAAGTAAAGTCAAAATCCTTTTGAATGTGAAATACATCCTTGAACTGATCCTAAAAAAGAAATGACAGAATCCCTTACAGTGAAGCATTGTAAATGTGTTATATGTCTGAAACATATGAACCTTTATGTTACCTTTATGATATATATATATATATATATATATATATATATATATATATATATATATATATATATATATATATATATATATATATATATATATATATATATATATAGGTAAATGTCTGTCTGACTAAATAGAATGGTGGCCTTTAGATTATAGTTCAGTGAAGCAGAAAATAGGAAAACTGCCTTGTGTCAGTTATTCTTGGTTTTGGTAAAGATTAATCAGTCTGTTTAATCACCTGTTTGACTGCGTTCCTTTGTTCTGCTTTCCCCACCATAATCTGTTACCATGGATATTCATTTAATCATCACAGGTGGTCATTATTTAGTTCATTCAGTGAGTATTTAAAGGGGGGGTGAAATGTTGTTTCATGCATACTGAGCTTTTTACACTGTTAAAGACTTGGATTCCCATCCTAAACATAGACAAAGTTTTAAAAACTAATATTGGACGTTTGATAGAGTATTTCTGTGTCAAAAATACTCCTTCCGGTTTCTCACAAGTTTCGGAGAGTTTTTTTCGAGTATGGCTCGGCTTAATGTTACTAGAGCGGAAGGTCCTTGTATGGGCCGTATGGGCTCTTCTCCCGGTAGGGTGCGCGCGCGCGTGACTAGAGCGAGAGAGGAAATGCACGCCCATACACTCCCGCCGCGCTCCACTTTATTCCTATCTGTGACATCAAGCGACTTCAACGCTTCAGCACAGCAAGTCACTGCTGTCAGGACTTCACCAAATCATACCAAAGAAGTGTGTTTTTGACGGAGCAGTCCCAGCGATAAAGGTTCGGTCCTGCTTTGGAAGCAGTCGGTGAGTAAAACTGCTTCAAATGTCAATGCTGTTGTCACGTGAGTAAACATCAGTAAACGACACGATCGCGTGCTTCGTCATTCAAATGCGCTAACCATTGTTTGTATAACGTTACACTGTCTGACGTGCAAAACCGTTTTGCTTGCTACTGCTAAGGTTTAGTCGCATACAATAGTCCATAAACCGAATCATGTCCTTATAAACTGCGAGTAAAGACACACAAATGTTGACAGTCCACTAAATACAGTACATACCACAGAGACGGACGTCCTGCTGTTGTTGTTTCTCCTGTTCAATTTATTTCAGCCTCCGAATGATTCTGGATCATATCTATTAGCTGAGATCGATAGCCATGGGTTTCTCCACGCTTGAGGACGTCACCGCTTTGTTTGCGCTCGTCATTCTTAAGCTCCGCCCACACATTCTTTCATTCTTTTTTGTTTTCAGAGCGACGATCAAACGCAGATGGAGGAGATCGAGTCCATCAACACTCCTAATGCTTGCACACTCCTGTAGCTCGTCCTGGGTCCACATTTCATTCAGTAACATTAGGCAGTTTTGATTCATATGCTGTTTATTGATGATGATCAGGTTATTTTTCATATGCATATGATTCACATGCGATCGTTCGTTTCACTGCGTCTTACTCGCATGTGTTTTGATCAGGAGATTCAGTACTCTCATTCAGAAGATGCGCAATAGCGCCCCCTAGCGTCCGACAGTGAAAACACGGAAACCCGGAAAATTCCGTTATTGGCCTGGAAGCGTTGTCTCATAAATAACGGAAATTTCCGTGTTTGGCGGGGAAAAAGTTAATAAAGATGAGCTGTACAGCTGAGCAGGAATTTCAGTTCCCCAGGATCCACAGCAAAACAGCCCACCAGCATGGGTAAAATGTTAATATTAATATTAATATGTACATGCGGGTAGTAATCCACTAGGTGGCGACAAGGGGCTGTCTTTATGAATGAGTCACTGAATCATTAATTCAACTGATTGTTCAAACTCCCTAATTATTTTTAGAACAAAACAAGTTACTGGCTTTATAAAAGAGTCACTGAATTTACTCAAAGCATTTATTCACTATGTTGTATCGTCCGTTGATGCAATGGTTCTGCCGTGGCTTTGTTTGGAAAAAAAATTATTGGTGGAGCAAAAACTGAGGCCTAAAAAAGTAGGCCTAATGTTGTGTCTAAATGTTAGTTATTCAATAATGGCTTATTTTTATTGAACTGCTGAGTAAAAGCAATATCACATCTGCAATCATGCTGTATAGACAGTGAATGCATATTTTAATTTCAATACAACAACATTTTACGATGAAGATGTAGATGCAAATTCCCCACACCCTGATGAAGGCGTGACGCCACAATGCGTTGGTGTATTTGTCACCTGTTTTTAAATGAATATAGCTATGATATAATAATGGCTTTTTAATTTTTCTATATTAACCGAGTGCCTTGGAGATTTTTCAATTTTTTGAGTTTTTGAGTAATATCAAAGAGCACTGAAACAAGGAATTCACACCCCGTGTAGCTTCCTTTTTGCATTCTTAGTTTTTAGCTGATATTCTGTTTGATATTCTGTAAAAAATAAAACTCCTATTTATTAAACTTTTAGTTTAAATTGCAAGTAACAAAGTTCAGTATCATTTGGATAATAATGAAGTCATAGAGAGACACACAGCACCCATGGCAGCATTTCTTGAGAATGACCCAGTGCTGAGAGTCCATAGTGACACATCTAAGTCCCCGTAATGAACCACACTTGGAAGCTGGTTATGCGAGCTTCCTCTCTGAAGGATCCCAGAGAGGGTTTGTGTGTCTATGGGAACTAATGAAGTAAAGCATGCCACAGGCGGTCATGCTTCTTCAGCTTCTCAATCTCTCCACATTATCCTCCAATAATTCTCAATTCCTGTCTCATCATGGTCGGAGACCCGAGCCCCTTACCGATCTCTGTACCTCGCTCTCAGACAGACTTTAGAGGATTGCTGGACGCTTGCAATTGATAATCATATTTTATAGCAAGAAATCTTGTGTGCTTCTCTAGAATTCTCTACCATTATAAATGATCAAAAGCAGGAATTCAGACAAGAGTTCAAGGAGAAAACTAACCCAGATCAAAGAAACACCAATATTTGAAGGCAAATGCAAAGCATCAATTGTTCATTTGCATCCTATTTTTGATCAATGTGATAAAAAATCAATGTGAACTTAAAAATTAAATCTAAAACAATACATGTATACTATATGTGGGTTTACAAAATACGCTAAGTATGTTCTATGCAGTGCTGTTTGGTACTTGGGATGCTTTTTGAAATCTGTCTACTGTCACTACTTGGGTTCAGATTTTGTTGAGACCCTCCTCTTTTATTTTGTCATACATTTCTTTCACAGGAACGTTGCATCCAGCACAAAAATATGAATCAAAACCCATGTTGCGCAGTTTGAAAAGGAAACGGGTAACAGCTGTGATTTTGTAATCCGTTTACTTGGGTTAAAACAGACAAAGTCTGACTACCAAAAATTCCAAAAAAATGCAATGCTTCTTAGTACCAGGTGAAAAGAGTGTGTGCAAAGTGTGCCCCCTTAATAAGTCCTAAAAAGCTGACATCTCAGTTCAGCGTGATCTCACAAAGCTCCGTTATCAATGAAGCTGACTGCACACTGAATATTTCATAACGTCTACATATTTTCCCTAAGGATTTGCCAGCATGCAGAAATTTAGCACTGAACAGAAACTCATTTTGAGCAGTGAGTGGATACTATCTTAAATGCATCTGATTGGCCATTGCGTTCAAGAAAGCAACACATATGTCTGTGATTGGCTATTGTACAATGCTGCAAAACATGTTATAGATAGAAACTCTGCCCACGCTTGTGCATGTAAGTCGTTTTTATTTTGCTTTAGTTGTTCTTGTTGCTTTTGTGAAATTTGTTTTTAGATGTTTCATTTTTAGATATTTCTATTTTGTGGGAGTCCCACAAATCGTTATATTCTCCCACAACCCACACACAAACGAGTACCTTGAGCACACTCCTGCACTCGGTCATCAAATCTAATACCACTGCATTCTACTCCCGAGGGTTGCATTGAAAATACAGGGATTCCTTAAGATCGTAATAGAAACGGCAAATTAAATAAATAAAAAAGTCACCGTGAACCTTATATCAACAATTCTTGTTTTGTATGGAATATTGCCGTATTTATTATAAAGGATTTATCCATGCACAACATACTTATTTTGTTTAATTCATGTGGATTTAACACAAAAATGGTAATTGCTCAAGGTTTTTTTTTTCTTCTTAATTTGCTTGTTGTCCAGTCTAATATCCAATCCCAGCTATGGGTCTTTATTGTCCATTTGCAGCCTTAGCATCTGCCAAAATGTAAATGGAAAAAAGAGAGATAGGCAGACTGAATCAATATAGACAGAAGAAAAGGCACATACATCTACTTTGCCAAGGCTGAGTAGGTCAATATGGTCTTTCCATCACTGAAGAGCAGACACAGGGTGGAGGTAATATAGGGCAATGTACTTTAGCATCTGTATTCCATATCTAAAGAATTTAACATCACAAAATCATAGAGACAAACATAAGCAGAAACATACACATACTCAATTAATTCTTAAAAGCAAGTCTCTGAGGAGTACCAAACATAGGTTAATGGGTGATCTCTGGGTTAAATGAGTAATCACTGTTAATGCATTCCTGCCATTGGCCTGACCCTAACCACTTACTGTAGAACATGCGTAGTGATTCAAAAGATCAGTAAGAGCTGTGGATCCATTCCCATTAATGAGTCTTCTGTTTCTTTTTCAGCCTAAATGACAAGAAAAGGCTGCTGGCAACGACGAACAGGAATCTGCAAAATTGAGTCTGCTCCTATGTGTGTACTCTTGGGATGAACTCATTAGTGGTTTTGTGTCATATCTGACACCTTCTGAATATTTGCTGAGTTATAAAAGGAAACTTAATAAATCTCATGCTGCACATGGCATTTCATCTATTTGCAAGGATGTCTTGTTTTTTGTTTTTTTTCACTTTGCCATTGTTTTTAATCTGACTAGGCTTATTACTTGACTTGATTATGCTTTCATTCTCGGATTCTCAAAAGACAGTCATTTCCACCTGTTTTTGCGCTGATGAAGTCTGAGGGAAAAAAATTAAATAAATATGAATCCTAATCTCTGCATTAAAATCATTAGTGACCAATTCTACCCAAACAACCAGCCTTTAGACTTAAAGGGGTACTTCAGTGCTGGGAAGATGAATCTGTATTTAAACTGGGAAATTATATTTGAATTTGGTGCTTTCTAGACTGAGAAAAGACAGAAAATGTATTTTTTGTCTCATGGGGATGAAAGACTACAATTCTCAGAATGCTTCGCTTCCCTACAAGGCCGCTTCCAAAGCCACCGCTACTGAAGCACTGTGACTGGATCACTTTCCCGCGTTCATTTTCATAAAATCAGTTCAGTTAGAGAACAGTCACTACAATTAAAAACTTAACGTGTCTGTTAAATATAATGTGATTTAGCCGCTGAGGGAGTGTCACAGAACAAACACAGCAGGAGTCAGATTAACATTACATTCACCGTGAGTGAGTGATAATCTCGTCCGCGACCGTGGCAGTCGTTCACAGCGTGTGTTCAGTCTGGCGGGTTTTTAGTTTGTGCCTTTAGAAGCTTAACTTCGATAGGAATTAATTTGAGAAGTTGAAACACTCACTTTGCTCCCCGGGCCGCTCCGTTTACATGAATGCCCGCGACTGCCCGAACTGATCCCACTCCCCATGCAGGGTTGAAAACATGTGGAAAAGGCGCCCTCTGCTGGCTGTAGTCTTTGGCTTCTGGCCAAAAATTCCTCCGATGACACAAATTGACGATATTTGCGTCATCTGAGGATTTTTTCCCAGAAATAAAATGCACAAAATGGGGGGGTGGGGCACAATCATTCGAATATACTCCAGGGTTTCTACTAAACCATATGCTAATCGGTAAAGCAACCCATTAAAAGTAAGCATGGGGAACACTTATATGTGTGAATAGTATAAAATGCAATTTTACAAGAATTATTTTTTAAATTGTACAGTGTTGCTGGATCACTCATAGGATACAAATCTTTAAATAAACCTATAAGTTTATGATGTGGATTCATCAGATCGCACAGTGCTGTTTGTTTATAGGTCGCGTCATTCCTGAATGAGGCGGAATGTCGGTCGGCACCAGCATGAGATCCAAGCTGCGATCCAGAAGGACATCCGACAGGCCTGTAATTTCCTTGTGACAGGTGATAGAGTGCAGGATCTGACTTTGGCCCATTGAGCCTAGACGTGAGATCAAGGACTTTGGCTGCCGGTTGGCTTTTCATGGCTGTTTTTAATAAGCAGGTGCATTCGGTGTCACTGAGAACATTAGCATTGAGGCCTCAAGGTTAACCACATGTGAGGGTACTGAAGCATGATAATCAGGATGATTGTGGAGTAATATCTTCATCTACTAGCTTTTATCGGTATCCAAAACTACATAAAAAAAACACAAAGGAAGAAATGTTGATGAATTTATAATGAAAATGAATGGTGATCTGCGCTGTTGAGTTTCAAAATAACAAATGTAGAATTAACACAGCACATAAATAAAGCATGAGTTTTCTGCAGAAAATCAGACCACAAAAAAATAACAGTTGGCCAAATGTTTTTTTTTTGTTTTTTTTTCCAAGATGTTTAAATCAATACACAGCTGTTTTTGCAGTTCAGATCACACTATTAAACATAACAATCCCACCCCGTGTCAAAACAGCAAGGTGGCATATGGTGTGGAGTTTGCCTTAGAGATTGTGTATTTTCTTTTGCGACATCTGAAATGTGTGTTAATATGTCTGTTAAAGAAATCTCGATACAGTGTTTGAATTATAGACTATAAAAGTTTGTTTTCACCATGAAATAAAAAACTGCATGTTTAGTTCGGACTGTAATGCACAAGTAGGTTAAAATTATAAATGTATAAAGATCAAATAGTTCTAATTATAGATTAATGCAAGATTAATGGTAGATAGTGGTAACTAAATGAATCTAATCAAACACAAGCGAGAACTCTAATGAAGGGTTCCCTACTCTAAGGAAAGATTTCCCAATAGTCATTTAAGCACATCCTGATTCTGCCGAGTTAGACGAGTTCCTGGGTCAACAAGGGTGGTGCTTAAGGTAAAATGGATCAACCAATCAGATTACTCATGTGACGTCACATCATCTGCCAGCTTGCGCGCCACTTTTTGAATTTATCACACAATGGAAAATGAAGGGGGGATGTGAAAGTGTGATAGAAATGCCAAAGAATGAATACATTTAATAAAAATGCATATGTTTTACAGTAAAAATTGTACAATTAAATCATCCAAATCATAACCCTTTACTTAGATCTCAATAAAAAGAGTCTATTTACATTTAATACAGTAATTCAGTTATTTAGAAATGTTAAAATATAGCCTAAAATCTCAAGATGACCTTGAAGTTAGTTTAAATATTTTCCATAACCAGTCCTCGTTTACAACAAACTGGCAACTTGTACCAGGATTTCATTGATTAAATTTAAATACCTTAATTAAATTTAGAGGAAAATTCACTATTGGTCTCCATTCTCTACATCAGCTTTCATTTTTGCTAAATGCTGGCCCGTTGCTTTTCTTCATCAATCTCCAAATGAAAAATGTTGAGAGTTTTGGCTGGACCAGTGGAATTCATAAGTGTACAATGCTCACTTTTGGCCTGTGAAGACCACATGAACTTCTGGGAAATCATAGTGTATTTTTTTGGGAGGCCTCTGTAGAGGGAACATTTGAGAGAACTTTAACATGATCCTCAGGGTTAACTATATGAAAGGTTAAAGCATTAGTGCATCCAGAAAATCAAAGTTATTAACTCACCCTTTTCCTAACCTGTAGAAGAAACCTTTTTGAGTGGTTCAAAACATTTTGAAGTATATCCTGTCCACTATTTTCCATGAAGACTGAAACTCTCAAGTTATGAAATTCTAAAAAGAATTTAAAAAAGCTGCCCTGATGTTTAAACCAACCTATGTCTTTGATGTATCTTGTTTCTTTTTAATGTATTGCTGTTGTATGTTAATAATGGTACATGCACTGCTCAAAATGTACACAGCATGTTAGACAACCAAGCTGCTTTGTTGACGCTTTTAAAATGTGACATGGTCTGCATGGCTCATTGTAAGACACATTCTAATTATACTACGTATTGCAGTCTATTTGAAGAGGACTGTCAGCAGCAGGTGTGCAGAGTGAAGAGAACATGATCAAACAGATGACAGCAGTGGGTCTACATGCCCAGGAGATCAGGCAGGCAGATGGTGAATTGTGACTGTACTCCATTTAAAAGCTTTGATGCAGTGAGCATGTGCACTTTTGAATGTGTTCGCACCATTATTTCAGTTGGCAGCACCTTCTTACTCTCACACCTCGGACACATTAAAGGAGCAAAAAGACCTAGTCATCTGTGCATTTTCATCTAATGCATCTTTAAAATCATCTAAATCCATATCCAGGCAAAATCTTGTTGATACATTAATTAAATACAATAATTCTGTCAACATTTACTCATCCTCATTTCATCTTCAAGACTTTCTGGAGAACACAGTTGTTGTTGATGTTTTACAATGTTTTAACTGTTCTTGTCCATTATCAGTGATAGCCTACTGGGTTCAAAACAACACTGGACCCCAGTTTGGTCAATATATGGTCAAAAAGGACTATTCTTTCTTTACTTTTCTTTCTTTTTGTATTGACAAATGGTTGGTCCATAACCAACTATATTTTGAACTGAATTTAATATTTTAAATATTAACTATCTCTTTAAGCCATTGGTTCTCACATGTCTCATGATCAAACATGACTAACGCCAATATCTAATTTAAGTATGTTTTGTTTACTTGCCCAAAATTGTATATATATATATATATATATATATATATATATATATATATATATATATATATATATATATATATATATATATACAAAGTATACTGTGGAAACTAGGCATTAAAACGCTTGTGACGAGGCTCAGATTTACAGTAACATTAACAGTATACACAAAACACATGATCATACGCAAAGTGTAGGGCATATAATATACAGTTACAAGAAAAAGTATATGAACCACTTGCAGAATCTGTGAAAATTTGAATAATTTTAACAAAATAAAACATCATATAAAATGCGTTATTTGCGGTACATTAAAATGTGGGAGTTCTCCGGGGGAAAAAATGGTGTTTGGGGGGTAAAATGTGTGTTGAAAATTTTGGCAAGGTTGCCTGCTAAAATTCGCACTCATGGGTCTATATATCACATAATAGTCGCTTCAAACCGCAGACATAGAAAACAACCCACGAGGGGGAAAAACGCGGACTTGGCAACACAGTGCAGTTGAACTATGTTGACATTTGACAATGCGTCGCTTCGTTGCTCTGATTGGTTGTAGGTCTATCCAATTGATGTCTTTCCTGGTTCGGTTAAAACACGCCCCATAATAACAGCCTAATAGAGCAGTTTCAGACTCATATTCTGACTAGAATTGAGTATGACCACGTCAGGCTAATTCAAAAGTGTAAGAAGCACTGAATCTTAATACTGTGTGTCAGTACCTGGATGATCCGCGGCTGTTGTTTTTTGTGTGTGTGTTTGTTTTTTTGTGTTTGTTTGTGATGGTTGTTAAGGGGGGGGGGGGTGTTTCATGCATACTGAGCTTTTTACACTGTTAAAGACTTGGATTCCCATCCTAAACATGGACAAAGTTGGACGTTTGATGGAGTATTTCTGTGTCAAAAATACTCCTTCCGGTTTCTCACAAGTTTCGGAGAGTTTTTGTCGAGTATGGGTCGGCTTGACGTCAACGGGGCGGAGGGTCCTTGTATGGGCCATACGGCTGTTCTCCCGGAAGGGTGCGTGCGCGCGTGAGCAGAGCAAGAGAGCAAATGCACGCCCATAAACACTGCACTCAAGGTGCACACTCAAGGTGTGTTTTTGACGGAGCGGTCCCAGCGATAAAGGTTCACGATCATGCTTTGGAAGCAGGCGGTGAGTAAAACTGCTTCAAATGTGCTGTTGGCTATCATCGCGTAAGTAAACATCAGTAAACCTTCTAAAAATCTTCCAGAAAAATCTTCCAGGTCTTGCACATTCTTCAGTTTTCCAGCATCTTTTTCATATTTGAACCCTCTCCACCAGTGACTGTATGATTATGAGATCCATCTTTTCACACTGAGGACAATTGAGGGACTCAAACAGAACTATTAAAAAAGGTTTAAATGTTCACTGATACTCCAGAAGGAAACATGATGCATTAAGAGCTGGGGATGAAAACTTATTGAATTTGAAAATCAATTAATGCACCTTTCCTTCCTTCCGTACAGAGCCGAACAGCCCTATACGCTCACTACGCAAGCTGCATAGGGCCCCGCAATTTACTCAAGGCCCCGCCTCCCCCTCGTGTCAAAGCGCGTCAATCAATGTTGTTAACACTGATGATAAAATTAAGCGGAATTATCCATCTGGCCATGAAAAGAGGGAAAAAACACCACGAGAGTGAATTGCAGGAACAGCAATCAGGTAAACTTGTGTTCTCTCCTCTCCAAGTTTGATGTCAGCAAATAACAGTAAGGCTATGCATCTCTTGGTCTGTCTAGCTAGCTAATGCCAGCTGCTTTCAGGGCTGTGTTCTGTGTCTTTGTGCCTCAACAATTTAATTGTTTTTTTGTTTTTTGTTTTTTTGATAAACGGCAGCAGTGTTTGTTTACTGCAGCTCGGAAAAGATCCACAAAATGAAACGTGTATTTTCCAGCAGAAATATCTGTGTGGATACCAGACCGGGAGAATAATATATGGGCATGATGGTCCTCCTCCTCATCATAAGTGCACATAGGCTATATAACAAGACAATGATTATCTAGTCTTAGTCAATGTTTAGTTACAACTCTAAACTACTGCACAAATTATGCAAGATGGAAAGCAATGTATTGACAATTTGACATTGATTGACTATTGATTTATAGGCTATATTGAATGTAAAATGTTGATATTAATTAGCTGGATATACTGGTCAATATGGATGCACATCCCTTAGTAAATACTAACAATAAATCAAATATTGCTTTAACATGCATAATATAAAACACAGTAGCATCCTATGGCAAGCCATTTTAGCTTTTATTCATTCACAATTTATGCATTTTTAATGTCAATAAATAAATGTTCACTAATTACAATGTGAATTCTTGATACTAGGTATGGAATTTTTACAGTATCAATGTATTTTTGATATCAGGGATTACATGTTCACTTGTACAAACATGAATTCTTGATATCAACAATGATGTCATCACTCACAGATTCTTGATATCTGAATCATTAGTTTGTTAAACATTACAAGAGCCAAGTATAAATAGTATAAATAGTATTTAATTTGAAAATGTATAAAAGGAAATCTGGGGGAGCCAGTTTGAATGGGTCTGATGCTGCTTATAAAATGTATCTATAATTTGCAGGTGCTATGCTTAAGTTTGTACTTAGAGGAGATGTTGGATCATATGCCAGTACAAGCACAGACCCAGATGATCCACATCCAGCCTCAGCCAGTACTAGCACAGACCCAGATGATCCACATCCAGCCTCAGCCAGTACTAGCACAGACCCAGATGATCCACATCCAGCCTCAGCCAGAACTAGCACAGACCCAGATGATCCACATCCAGCCTCAGCCAGTACTAGCACAGTATTAAATACTCTTTAATAAATTTTGTTTTTTTGAACCTCGTTCTTTGACTGTTTTGTTCAAAGGAGGAAGGATTGTATTGGGAGCACTAAGGTGTCAGGTGTAACTGCATGGCAATGGCAAATGGTTTAAATAGCTTACGGGTCAGAAAAGAGGAACCCCTTAGCAGAATTCTGCTTAGGGCCCCAGGGAGTTCAGGATCGGCTCTGCTTCTGTAGATCATCCAAGTAATGACACACATATTAAAAATCAATGGTTCATAAACTTTTGAATGGGTTATTTGAATAAATTGAGCTGTTTGTTTGATTGTTTGATTTTTTGGGGGTGGGGTTGTCTTGTGGACTAAACGTCAAAAACATTTTAATGTTACATCGTATTCATGACAGCACTAAATAAAAAATAACATTTTGTGTGATCTCTTTTATTTTGTTAAAATTATTCAAACTTTCACAGATTCTGCAAGCATTTTCACATACTTTTTATCGCGACTGTAATTAAAGTGACATGCAACTTTTGTGGGCAAAATAATAAAATGTTGGCAGAACAATAATACAGATAAGTGGCAGTAACAAAAACAATAGATACAAATTTTAAAGGGGACCTTTTATGCAAAATTAACTTTTATAAGGTTATTGTACACAAATGTGTGCCCACAAATGTTCTTGTAAACAACAAGCCTATAATGGTAAAAAAATCCACCTACTCCTTGCTTTATAATCCCCATCATTTATAAATAGTCTCTCCAAATGAGCGGTTCCAGATTTCCCCCATCTCTTATGTAAAAGTAGGAAGAAGCCTGTCCATGACTGGGGAAATCTGCCCTATTAGTAGATACTGCCCTGAGTGAGCCATCTCTATTTCCCCACTGTAGCAACTGGAGATATATAATGTTTGTGCCAAAAAAAACATAATAAATGTTCTGTTGTTGGAAGTACCCAGGGACATAGGCTCCCACATCTGAGCCACTGAGGATCTGGTCGAATTTAATTCATTTTAAATAAATTAAAAGAAATGTGCTGACGTTTACGCAAATCATTTTACGCCAGACTGGTTCACAAACAGGGGTCAGCTCAACGCTGGATTTGCACAAAAGTTGTTTTTGAAAGATTTTTAGATTAACTACAAATACCATAGTAAAACTATGGTTACTGTGGTAAAAGCATTGCAAGTGTTGCATGCTCTAACTAAAATGCATGCTTTAACTGAAAATACCACAGTAAATCTACAGTTAATCTGGGAGAAGCATGGGCTGTGCTTTTACTACACATGACATGCAGAGCGATAGTTACTATGGTAAAAACATGGTAAACGTGTAGACTTTTGATGTAAAGTCAATGCCTATCCAATATTTCAAGACAATTTCCTGAAGTTTCTCTTTTTAGCAGTGTGCTTTTCATGGACATATAGTGCGATGGCCTTTCTATCAAAAACTCGCAATAAACGAAATAAAAAACCTCAGAAACAAGTGAAACGATTTTTAAAAATAAAATTAGCTTCATGATAAATCTTTGCTTTATTTCCATTTCAAATAGAACATTAAAGAGAAATGCAAACTTATCCATTATAGAGTACTCTGTACACAACTGCGCGTGACAACTGCGCGCAACAAACGCTGCCTGTGTGAAAGGAAAAAGTGTGCGCGCTGCTACTGCTTTACACACGCGCTGCTTCGGCGCTGCCTACGCCCTGCTTACGCGTGCAGTGTGAAGCCGGCGTGAGGCGTGAGTTTCTGTGAGTGACATATCTCCAGCTGCCAGTAGGGGCGCTTTTTTAATTTAAAGGTAGTGACACATAATCTATAGTCGTACGGGTTGAAGGACTTGTAGATTTTTTTTTTCCATATACATCTCATGTGACAAATGGCTTCATTCAGACAGTGTGGGTTGTAATAATTGAATTTGAGGGGTGGGTGTAGTCTGACAGTCTTTCCTTGACTGGAGGAACTGTGTTGTTGCACTTCTGAGCTGTGTAGGAGGGACAACGAGATAGAAGACAGAGCATTTCAACGTTGTTTGATATAATAGTTGTGCGTGGGCACTGTTAACTCTGGCTCTGTGTCACTCAGAATAAAGAGATCACTTATCAAATCACCTGCTCCCACTCTCACCACTTTAGAAACCCTTGTTTCTAAAGCGAGAGAAGGGAGAAGGGAGAAGGGAGAGGAGTAAACAGGTCTGTCAATAAGAACAAGTGTGATGCTTTATAGTGACCTTCAAGGGAAACTAATTTCACTGCAGTTACATTCTGCTGCATCTGCCACCTAAAATAATCATATGAGTTGCCTGTCTGGAAAAAATATATTATGTCTGGAGTCTGTGGTTGTGCAGATAAACCAAGACTGCTCATTCTTCATAGCTACTCAAGGTCATTTTATTTTAATAGTATGATCATAATGTGAAGGAAATATAGTTATTAAATAAGTTCACAGATTTTCAACCAGCTTTAAAAATCGATGCCGGCAGTAAATGTCCACCGAATGGCTCAAAACACACCTTTTATTGTAATCTGGTTGACTTGTGATATAATAACATCATTGAATGAAATAACACAATTATTTTTGAACATAAAAACCATAAAAGTATGTTGTGGGCCTTCATGCTAGTAACTGTCATGGCTAGTTTGGATTATTCTGTTCAAGGACACTTATATTGATTTCCGTTTTATTCTATGGTTCCTGTTCTTAGCTAATGTTTACTTGGTTGTCATGGTTTCAAAGTATGTTCTTGTTTGTTCCCCTGGTTACTGATCATTTTCCTTAGGGCTGGTCGATTCCGAAATTTTTGGAATCGATTCCGATTCCAATTCCTGTTTACGGAATCGACGGAGTCGATTCCAAGAATCGATTCCGCACTGTTGTTTTCGATTCCTTTTCGATTCTTCTTTTTTTTTTAACAAAATCGATGGAGGAACCTAGTTCTGGAGTGACCGCATGATACAAGGATGTAGAAAGTATCCTTCTCCGAAACTTTATTTGTAAAATGATGATACATTTCCATAACTCTGATGAATTTTAAATGATGGATTCTCCAAATGGCCCATATGGCCCAGAAGTAAATGCGATTTAGCCTAATAAATAAAAAGGATAGCACATTATTCATGGATGTGCATTTATTGCATGTTTAAAACTACATGACATGTCTAAAATGCATGTGCACAGTTAAGTTAAATGACTACGTTCAAATAAGTGCTTTTGCACAGAATGCACGAGGCAAAATAACCACAATATTAACAAAAACAATAATATAAGAGTGCACAGTTTATTTGTCAATCAGATGCGCGAGCAAGTTGCGTTCATTGCTATAGCAACATTAGACTCGGTCATTAAACTGTAGGCTATACTCTAGTCTATGCGCATTTTCTTTCAGTTATCAATGGATTAAAGAAGTTAAAAGAAAATACAAAATTAAAATAACACCCTCACATCTGCATCTGTCAGCAGCGCTCAAAACCTACCGTGACAACAGAACCATTTCACAGGTAAAATTATGGAGTTTTTGTGTGCAAAAAGCAAACTTGTCTACGATGCAGGATCACAGAAGGAAACAATGACAATAAACACTATTAAACTAAGTGAATGAAAGGTATAGTAATAATCAGCGATATGCGTTCACGTATGGCTTGATTTGAATGTTTCATACCATAAAAATAAGTAGTTAGAATTACGTTCTAGTGATATCATCACGCAATGACGCAAAAAAAAAACGCTGAATTGCTTTATTTTTACCTCGTTATTTGAAACTAACTGTTCAAAAGAACCTTTTGCAAAAAATGTATAGACTTCCAATCATTTTTAGTGAGTGAGACAAGTGAATAAAGTGGAGTCGATTCCCCGCGATGGAATCGATTCCAAACGTTGGAATCGACTCTCAATTCCCAACGCCTTGGAATCGAGGAATCGATTCTTTTTGGAATCGATTCCCAGCCCTAATTTTCCTCACCTTTGTCTAGCTAAATTGATGCATTCAGTGGCTGTTTACACACCATTTTCAACTAAAAAGGGGGAAAAAATTAGTGTGTATTGGCCTTTCATTTCATTGACAACAGCACTTTGGGGTCCTGAAAACATACGCTTTTGAAAACAGTTTCAAACTTCATGTTTTCAAAAAGGATACTGTTATCGTCTATTAAACTAAATTAGTGAAAACAGTGACGTCATGCGCATGTGTGTAAATGTATTCGTATAGACCTGAGTTTCTTCTGTTCATTGTCGTGTTTCTTTATAAATAAACAATGGACAAATGGAGTCTTTAAAATGCCTCAGATGTAAAGTTCTTCACAGTCAAAGTGACTCAAAAATGAATGGGAGTCAATGGGATGCTAACAGTAGGTGATGGCTTGGTTAGCAATGGCCGCCCCTATGGGTGGAACGCTTTCCGAGTGCTAGATTACTCCCTTGGTCAATCATCACTCGCTTAAAAAAACAAAAAAAAAGGAACACTGTGCCTGCGCAGCCTCTGTGAAACTCTGAAAAGCCCGGCATGATTTAACTTCCCGAAGACACCTTTCTCAGATGAGACGTTTGTGTTCGTTTAGCAATAATAATGTTTGGATCTACACAGAAACACGTAACATTTGTCAGTAACAGGCTTCATGGTTCCTGAATTTCAATTCCCAGTATTCAAGAACTGGAAAATGTATGTGAAAACAAACACTGACCCTTTAAAAGTGTTTAAATCAAACTAAATGTAAGAGTATTTAAAGAAGAGAAACCGACATATTTCTACTATTCTATGAGCATGCCCTTCTGTCAGTGAGTCTGTTGTCTATTTTTGCTGCGATGCTCGCGCTGAATTAAAGCCATGCACGGTGCATAGTTCTTGATCAACTTGACCAGATTAACATGAAAGATTACCGATTTCACCATAAAAATCATGTAGTCCAGTGTTCCGTTTATTTCACAATCACCACATAACATCCAGTGCTGCCAGAAGATTTTGCCCAAACTCCCAAGGCCTGTTTAAATTATTAAACTAAGCGTACCTTAACTTTTAATGTTACATTTATCAAGTAAACAACTTATATACAGCATTATATGCATGTGTGTTTGGGAATGTGGCATTTGCAGCAGATATATGCTGCCCGTCATAAATCAAAGCACATCTCGGAGGAGATCACCAGCAAATGTGACAGAATGGACAATATTATAGTCTATATTTGTAATACACGGTTAGGCTGTGAGTGATCAGCGAGACAAGCGCTGCCAGAATGCACAACGGACGGGCGGCTCCTGATCTCCATATGCACTGCTTCTGCCCTGTCAACCATAGCTTGCACGTGCAGTGTGAACATTTGAATGGTCACAAAGCGCGTTCGCGACCGACTTTGACCGTTCTAAAATGGCGGACGGATAACGTATAGTGGCCCATAGAAACAGTCGCTAATGGGGTATCTACGTATACATATCTATGGTGACAACACTGATCGTAGTTAATAGTTAGTTAATAGCAACCATGAAACCTAATTTTTAAGTGTTACCAAAATGTTTCAAGTGAGAAGAGTATGATAAAATAAAATTCAGCTTAAGAAAAAAAAAATCTATTCTCTTATTAAAAGATAGAATCAGATCCGTGACTAATGCTGAACATTTATATTGAACAACCATTGTCGGAGACTAATTATCCTTCACTGTAATGAAAATAAAAGCTAGAGAGAGTAATGATTCTTTTGCTAGTAATTCTGAAAAAGAGCTAAAACAAGCCCAGAATAAGATTTGCATGGAACAATGGAAGAGGATTTTCTGATACCAGGAGGCTTCTATGCCATTTTTGCATTACAAAGCTGCTGAAGGCAAACAAAACTAAAGTACTTTTATGTGTAATGAATACAAAAAGAAAGAAGATGAAAGCCAAGATCTTTTATCTTTAGTGATATCGAGGTATAAAAGAGGAGCCTGAGACCTGGCCAACCGCCTTGGCTTTCACAGAGGTTTCTCAGTTCCACTTTCACGTTTTGAGAATAGGGAACTGAGCTGAACGGACAGTTCAAGATCAGACAACTGTTTATTTGGCTTTCAAGAGCCGGTGGCTGTTTATGCACTTATTTTTCTTACTCATCATTTTATCTCCATCCTCTCAGATATTAACGGTCTATGTCTATCATATATGGTTAAGGCACAAACTTTATGAAAGCTGTCATTTGACTTTTTAGTCAATTCACTTCCTAATGCTCATCTACCATAATAATTTCCTCTTATGTATGATTGGTAAATTGTTTTTGGTCTGGCCAGCAGAGTACCAGCATAAGACATTATGCTGAAACTATTAAATTATATATTTATAAATTAAATTTGTTCAACATTTTAAATTGTTTGTATTATAGTCACATGATTTTGCTCTCAGTGACAGATGATAAAAGAGGGGAAATAGGAATCATTTATAGGAACAGATAATCATGTTCGGTTGGATTGGCTCTTCCAGGAAAGTCTCCTTTAACTTAGCTGATTTTTTAGCTGGTAAAAGCCTCACTTACAAAGTTGCTTGAGAATCAGAAGGAATGAGGATTCTGAATGCAGCATCTCTTTATTTATATATCTAAGCCATGGAATAATCAAAGGAGAAACAATGAACAAAAGATTACATGAGCTAGCAACAAGAACTCAAAAATAACAGCTGTAATGAGAACAGAAAGCACATAAGAAGGTCATAAAAATTGCCATTCCAATAAGTAGCCAAATCTACTGGAATATTTTCATCACTTTTAACTTAGGCCTACATTTTTACCAATTTAAATAGTAAATACTTATAGTGGTAATGTACAAATTCCTTAAAATTATACTATAGTATCCTACTGAGGCGGAATTTCTTTATCCTTACACCCAAAACAGACATTCAGCAAAAAGTAAAGTTCTGCCATGTTCTCAATAAATGTACAACAGAGTGTGATGTAAAAACTACTGAAAGATTAATGACACTGCTAACCTCTGCATTGATAAGAACAAATCTGAATATTATTCAAAGACAGAAATGGATGAGGACGAGAGGTTGTGAATAAAATAGCCAGTCATTCATTATTAAAGAGCCGCTCTGCGGTGGCACAGAACCTCATAAAAAGCCAGTAAGTGTGATCCAAAAATACATCTTCACAAATCATCTATCTCTCACATCAAAATTTCATGGGTGAATTTTGCAATTCTATACATATAATAAATCTTAGCGTTTTCTCATTGTTATTCAGCAGTGCTTCCCTCAAGCATTTGACATTTATTATCGCGAGATGGAGGGAAGGGGTGAAGCCCCTGCAGATGACAGAGAACAGATGGTTTAGCACACAGGAATCTCTTGAGGACACCAGCACTTATTGGCATATGTACATCCACACAGTCGACGTTAATCTCTGAGAAGGAGATGTAGAGGATAGAAGAACAAGAAGACTCGCTGCATCTGTAGGCCTACGTACAATATAAAGAGATTTATATGCAGGGGCGTATGATCTGAAGAGTGTGGGGACACATTACAAACCTTATGAGCCGGCTCATGAATACTAATTAGGTGGGGTAATGTATTGAAGTATTGCAGCCAAGCAAAACAAAGTTAAAATAGCCCAAAATAAAATGATAATAAAATAAATATTTGACACAAATGTCAACCAGAAACGAAAAATGTGTGTCAATATCTTGATAGCGAGGTCTACAGTAGACAAAGTGCTCTGTATGAAATTAAAAATAATAAAATACATGTAAAATATTATTATTTGACTCATTTTTAGACTTTTCTTACACCTTTTATTCTGTCATCCAACCATTTCTTAAGGGGGGGGGGGGTGAAATGCTGTTTCATGCATACTGAGCTTTTTACACTGTTAAAGACTTGAATTCCCATCCTAAACATAGACAAAGTTTCAAAAACTAAGTTGGACGTTTGATGGAGTATTTCTGGGTCAAAAATACTCCTTCCGGTTTCTCACAAGTTTCGGAGAGTTTTTTTCGAGTATGGGTCGGCTTGACGTCGATAGAGCGGAAGGTCCTTGTATGGGCCGTACGGGCTCTTCTCCCGGAAAGGTGCGCGCGCGTGACTAGATGCACGCCGCCCATAAACAATGCTTTCAGGTGCAGCAGATCCAGTCGTCCATGCAACACGTCTGTCGCACCGCGCGCCGCGCTCCACTTTATTCCCATGGGTGACATCAAATGACTTCAACGCTTCAGCACAGCATTCCGGGAAGGCAGCGCTGCATTTGAACTGATTTAAACGCAGAAATTACGGGAAGCATCACAACAAACGCTTCGGTCGCAAAAGTGGATCTCCACGGTCTTTGCTGTCAGGACTTCACGAAATTAACAGTTACCAAAGAAGTGTGTTTTTGACGGAGCGGTCCCAACGATAAAGGTTCACGGTCCTGCTTTGGAAACAGGCGGTGAGTAAAACTGCTTCAAATGTCTGTTGTTGGCTATCGTCGCGTAAGTAAACATCAGTAAACAACACGATCGTGTATAACGTTAGTTAATTTATCAATGGAGCATGCGATCTATGGTGTGTGTTTAAATACATTTGTTTAGCTGACTAATATGTCAGTTTGTTTATTGGAAAACCACCCAAACATAAACCTAGCGTTCTCACAAAGCGTGCTTCTTCATTCAAATGCGCTAACGGACTCCATTGTTGTTCTATGTATAACGTTACACTAGTCTGACGTGCAAAACCGTTTTGCTTGCTACTGCTAAGGTTAAGTCGCATACAAAAGTCCATAAACCGAATCATGTCCTCATAAACTACGAGTAAACACACACAAATGTTGACAGGCCACTAAATACAGTACATACCACAGAGACAGACGTCCTGCTGTTGTTGCTTCCCCTGTTCAATTTTATTTTAGCCTCTGTATCTGATTCTGGATCATATATGTATTAGTTGAATCTGATAGCCATGGTTATAGGGTAACGTTTTCATCTCCATGCTTGAGGATGTCAGCTTTCAGAAGCTCTCGTGCAGTAGCTCCGCGTTCGTCATTCTTTAGCTCCGCCCACACGATACGCCTCCAGGCGCTCGTTTTTTTCCGGAAAGACTCGGTACAACCTATATTTCTTTTATAAATATAATAAAACTAAAGACTTTTTGGAGATATGAAGGATAAAATACTACTCTATAGGTACTCAAGATTGACATGAGATTGACTGAAACTGAGTGTTTCACCCCCCCCCCCCCCCCTTTAATGAAGTCATTACTGGAGAGTAATAGTCTGAGAGCAATGTAATAGAATTACTTTTCATAGATAGACAGACAGACAGACAGACAGACAGACAGACAGATAATAGATAGATTAGTCGGATATCACGAAAATGCGTATAAATAGTACAAGTGTGCAATGTCGTGGAATGTATAAGGCAAAACTCATTTTGGCGTGCATATGCTACGCTGTTTTTGCGTGCATATGATACGCACTTTATGTTGATTATACGTACTAACCCCCCACCCCATCACCCTAATCCTACCCAAGAGCGATTATACGTACGAACCCCCCACCCCACCAGCCTAATCCTACCCAAGAGCGTGTCATATGCATGCCAAAATGATAGATAGATAGATAGATAGATAGATAGATAGATAGATAGATAGATAGATAGATAGATAGATAGATAGATAGATAGATAGATAGATAGATAGATAGATAGATAGATAGATGGATGGATGGATGGATGGATGGATGGATGGATGGATGGATGGATGGATGGAAGGACGGACGGACGGACGGACGGACGGACAGACCGATAGATATATTGTATACTGCATAATATCATTTAATATACATATTTCGCATTGTGTAATATGTAGCCCATTTTAGTTGGCATCATTTTAAGATTCCATTTTGTGGCTTTGAGTGCATTTTTACACCAGAAACATTCAGAATCCATCAGGCACAGAGAATGATTGCTTTTTAAAGACTTTTAAACATCACTTTACTGCAGACAAAATCACAGCACATCTCAAGCTGTCATAATTACACCACAACCAATCGATTTGTGCTTCACCATTTGTCGTTTTTATTGTGTTTTCTAAACATTTCTGAGTTAACGGAACCTTTTCTCTGCAATTGGGTTGGACGTATGAAACTAATACTAGAGCTTTCAGGAAGATACAACAACAGAATCGTCCTTCATTTCAACACCACAAACGATTTAATCCATATTATTTTCTGTCTGGAAGCTTCACAATGACAGCAGAGCAGCTTTTGGTGTGAAAGTGGATTAATGTCCACATTAAATACATTTTAAGAGCTTAATGACACAGTTATGCAGATTGTGGAGCAATGAGACAGTCTGTAAGAGTGTTAAGTGGAATAATCCTGCCATGTGGCACCTTCAGAGGAAGCTGAGCTCCAGCTACTTCTTATAAGGATTCGGGCTAAATGACAGACAACACAAACAAAGAAGTTAACATCTAAAATCTCAGTCTGTTTCTCACAAAAAGCTATTGTATTGCTTCGGAACACTTGGAATAAAATCACATCAACCACTTTCAATGATTTTACAGTGGTTTGGGGTCATTTTTAGAGCATGCGGCAGCCCATCACAAAACCATCTTTTGTGCTCCACAGACGAAAGAAAGTCATGCAGGTTCTGGAACAATGTGAGGTTGTGCAAAGGAGGACATAATTGTAATTTTTGGGTGAACTATTCATTTGACAAGGTCGCCACACAGCTGTTACCTGTTACCACTAACTTCCCTAATAAAATAAATTCTTTAAAATTAAGATAAGAAATTAAGCCGTTCTCAATTGTAAATGCAGGGGCTGCTGTCACATTCACATGTTCTCAATCTCTCTCTCTCTCTCTCTCTCTCTCTCTCTCTCTCTCTCTCTCTCTCTCTCTCTCTCTCTCTCTCTCTCTCTCTCTCTCTCTCTCTCTCTCTCTCTCTCTCTCTCTCTGTTTTTTATAAGGCATGATCTCGGATAAATCTACTTATGCTGAGATAAGGCCTGACCGTGGAGCTACACTCCTGGTTAAATCATTAAGCTTCAATGTGTCAGTCATTCTCCATGAACTCTGTGGGCCCTGAAACCTGAGCTACTTCATACACAAATTCTTCAAGAGACACTTTAATACACCCCCACGATCAGGAAGACACATATACCACAGGGAGGGAGAGGGAGACATGTACATAAAACTCAGTGGGAAACAGGCTGTAAAACCACCACTTTAATCTCAAGTCAATGTTAGAAGCACAAGGCCTGCGGGTGATAATGTGTTATCGACCAAATGTGATCTGCCCTTCAACCCAACCACAAGTAACTGGGTGTAAAGACAGAGAAGAGCAAAAATCAATACACCCCCTCCTAAATTCCTTTATTATAAGAAACTGTTAAAGAAGAAAAGAGACATATGCCCCCCAAGTATTTATAACAGATTTGTGCTGCATTTGAAAATATATATTTTTGAAGCTAAATTAAAATTCAGCATGATTCACTTGTTTGTTTATATCTGCTAACTTTATTCTTGAGCCACACAGTTGAAAACAAGTCTAAGAAGAGGTATAGAACACTCAACAAGAGACAAACGCAAGTAGAATTGAGCGTTATTGAAATAAAAGTAAAAGATGAAAAATTAAACAAATGTAAATTATTTATTTTAAAAAAACTTTTAAGTGCCAATTGACCAGTTTTTTGTTGTTGTTGTTGTTGTTTTCAAGAGAAGAAAATATATATGCAATATACAGTATGTATAAAAAATGTAAAAATAAAATAGTTACATTTTAAAAAATCATGTTCTTAGTCATGAGCAACTTGTTCTCACTCCCAAGGCGTCAAAATGCGAAGCATGGTCAAGTGCCTTCCGCGTCAGAATAAAGACGCCTGGGTGTCATTTTTCAACATGCTGGGTGCTCCATTCATTTTAATGAGAAACCTTTACCATCGTACACAGATGCACTGGGTATGGGAACGTTATCATCATGATGAAATTTTATTGGTTTATGATTTTGGAGTGTGATTCTGAATTTAATCAGCAAGCATAATTTTATTCACATTTATTTTATTTACTGTGCTAACAACAACGCTATGGAGATCGACATAAGACATGTGACCAACTGGGCAGCAACATCATCAGAACGCAAAGAATTATGGGTATGTTTGGCCTGTTTACATGGCCTGGCATAGCAGGCTAGTGTTCTGGCATGAAAATAATTAAAAATGAGAGAGAAAAGCTAATTACAATCATACAAAATGCAGCTACTAATACAAACAAAACATCTGTGGTTAATTAGAAGAGCATAATTTCATTTGTTTGTTAAATAGTTAAATGTTAAATATCAGTGGCGCGGATTTCTGTAGTCTTCACACAGACGAGCGCTCAAAAGACCTTCACTTAACTGCCCTTAATTGGTCCTTAGTGGACACTTTTGTCCACGGGGGTCTGAGGTGTGACCTCAAAAAATGTTTTTAAATAAATGTTATATCAATATCTTCAATAATATAAAAACTATCCATTGATGCAGTTTTTTTTTTTTTTTTTTTTTTTTTTGAATTTATTTACCAATAAAAGCACCATTTTTATGTAAAACATATCTATTTTATATATTTATTTTTATATATTTATTAGTAACTTAATTTTAGTGAAACAAACAATTCCAGTATGTTCAGAGAGCCAAACCCTAAAAATGTGATGACTTTGGTGACATCTGGTGACCTATGTTGGTATAAAATTAATAATTTTCAGTAGCCACTAGATGGCAATAATAGTACCCAATGGCTGCAATATGCATAGCTGCATGAAGGCTGAACTCTATAAACCAATGTTTTAACGAATTTAACCTCTTAAATTTTACATTTTATCACAAGTTAAAATTGTAAATTAAAAAAAAAAAACATTTTGTTGTTTTAGACTATAAAAATATGCCAAAACATGCTTAGAAAAATCTAACCATGAAATAAGAAAATGACAAAGTAGGAGATCGTGTGTGTGTGTGTGTGTGTGTGTGTGTGTGTGTGTGTGTGTGTGTGTGTGTGTGTGTGTGTGTGTGTGTGTGTGCATGCATGTGTGAATGTTTGCCACATTCAGAATGTTGTACAGACTCACACCTTCATTTCTGTGTATGTATGTTCATCATTGTGTTGGATTTTTTTTTTTTTTGGACAAATAAAAATGAAAAAGCTCTGAAATCTATTAAATTCCCATTGATTCCTATGGGTGGACATTTTTGTCCACGAAGGCCCAATTAAGGAGTTTTTTTTTTTTTCAACCACTTAACATTGTAAAATCAAGTCAATGTATTTTTTTTATGTTCAGGTGACAAACTTAGAAAAAGTAGCCAAGTCTTGTACCACTCAGATTAAGGGAAGTATTTTTAAAAATAAATAAAAAAATGCTTTTGGACAGTTTTGTGCCTAAGATCCGTAGAGGGTTAATCTAACGCTTAACAGCGTTGCGAAGATTTTCTATTTGTTCTGGTGAAATCAGGAAACAACATGCACAAAAACGGTCCCTGCTCGATGTACAAGGTGTAATGATATTCGGTTTTGATGAGGGCAGATTAGAAACGAGAGGACCATTAGGGATTATAAGAGAAATTTGCGAATCTATGCCTTTATTCACGTGAAAAATCTGGGCACTAAGGCTATATTGTGTTTAGATGCAAGAATTAAACATTAAATCTATATCAATCGAATTTATCCAACCCCTTAATGTAACGCACAATGTACTGTCAATGCCATCTTTTGGACATTTATCATATTGCATTGGTTTTCTTTTCTTGTCCTCAAACGCTCTAATCGCATACGTTTATTTTTAAGTTACACTTAGATGAAAAAAAGAAAATCAATTGTTTTATTGGTTGTACCACTTTATTACAAAGGTAATCTTGGGCCTCCCTACTGCTGCTATCCATGCCATTCGTCGCCTTTTTGTCACCTCTTAAACATGTCTTGTACTATTATTTTTCCACGCTGGAAAACGATAAAAGGATATCCCGTTCTTAAGGTTTATGCCACTTTATAGTGAGAATGACTATTGCAGTTTATAACAGCAGGTAGACGGCATCTTGAACACGACGTTCTTCCCTCGATGCAAATAAGAAGTCTGGCACCCGTTTGCGCCGCGGATTCCCAAAATGCTTTGCATTCACCACTGAGAATACGTCATGATGACACATTAGCAATCTCTATTTAGACACGTTTTAACATGTAACCCAACCCCATCCCTAAACCTACCCTTTTGTGTGAACATGATATAAAACACAGGTTATAATAGGCAGAAATTTCAAATATTGCCGCACAGTACATCAGATTTCATAGTGAAATTGCATTGTCTCTTGTATTTCTTGTGACCATTTGCATCATTACGTCAGCTAATAATAATAATAATTATTATTATTATTATACCTTTATTTAATCAGAAAAGACTCATTGAGATTAAAAATCTCTTTTCCAAGAGCATCCTGGCCAAGAGAGGCAGCAGCACATTTAACAAGGTTTCAGACATAATAACAAATGACATCAACATATAACAATTTGTACAAGTAATAAATAACTATAAAGTCATAAGAAATCAGAATTTCACATATTATTGCTAGCGATAAACAACAGCAAGGATCGTCCGTCATAATTGAGTCAGTCATAACATCTACAGCCAGTATGTGTAGCTTCCATGTTTTTTAAAAGTAATTTAAAAGCAACCAATGAAACTGGCTCCTAAAGATTCAGCACATTTTTCAGCTGATTCCAAGCGCAGGGGGCCGCATACTTGAAAGCCCCTTTTCCCAGTTCTGTTCGGACTTGATGGACAGATAATAATAATAAGTCTTCAGAATGAAGACAGTATCTTCCTGTACCTTTCTTTTCGATGTAAGATTGGAGGTATGGGAGAAGCAGACCAAGAATTGCCTTGTAGATAAAAATGTACCAGTGATTAAGTCTATGGGTGGACAATGCGTCCTTATCTGATGCATTGGGTAAACAACTGAAATGAATGGAGTACCAGTCAATATAGTGATGCCTAGGGGTCCTTTTAGCATCTTTATTGTGAGTTGGAAGGCACTTGACCATGCTTCAGATTTTGACACATTGGGAGTGAGAATGGGTTGTCATGACTGTTAAAAGGACAATTCACATTGCACAGACAAACGTCAACAAACTCTGACACACAAGTTGGCCACTGGATTTAGAATTTTATGAAAAATTAAATAACTGTCATGTTCACACTGTCTCAACACACAACGGCAAAATCGAGCTCCCACTGAAATGGTTGAGCACCTACGGAAAAACTTACTGTATGCTCGTATTCAGATATGCTTATCAGATATGCTTATCTTAGCTCTCGCTAAGATTTTACACATATACGTCCAAACATTGCCCAGTGTGCTCTCACAAATATCTCCTTTCTCTTTCTGTAGAATTGTCTTCTAATTTGTACAGAAACCATTTTCACTACAAGGTTATAGGGATGTGACAGTATGAAAATATCATATCATGATAGTTACCAAAATGATCCCGATTATCAATCGTGCTATTTTTTCCCCCTAAAATTAGATGAAAATGTTCAAAATGAACACACTGAAAACATTTCAACAAGTTGTACATTTGAAATCCAGCAAATAGCAGATAAAACAAACAGCTCTGTGCACTTTTTTAAGCAAGATTAATATTCGGTGGCTATTCCTTCCTTATAATGACATTACGTGATACTTTTGTATAATTAATGTCGCTATTCACTGCCATTTTAGGAATGAGCGCATGCAGGACTATTTTTTTCAATTTCTGCTTTTGAGGTCCGAAGGGCATTGGACATTGGAACAACAGCAGGGTGAATAAAAGATGGCTTTATTTTCATTTTAAGTTGAACTATCCCTTTAAACATTGCACTGATTTATTTTGCAGCATCTCATGCATTGACATTCTAAAAACAACACGATGTCATAGTAATGCGTATCAATAGTACGAGTGTGATATCTCATGGAATGGATTTGCCAAAATGAGTTTTGGCGTACAAATGCTTCGCAGTTTTTCCCGTGCATATGATACGCACTTTATGGCATGCATATGACACGCTCTTGGGTAGGTTGGGGGTGTTGGGGTGGGTGGTTCATACGTATAATACGGCAAAAAGTGCGTATTATACGCATGCGAAAAACCGCATACCATATGCACGCCAAAACTCATTTTGGCGTATACATTCCACGAGATTGCACTATCGTAGTATTTATATGCATTTTCTTGAGATCGGGCTCTCTAAAAAAAAATGCATCTCTATTCCTTGCATTTTCTAACCTGTGTGAACCAGCCCTAACTTTCCAAATCACCCTTTCTAAATCGAGCTTACTGTAACTAAGGAAACTGTCATTACACCAAAACTCTTCAGTTACTAAAGCTTAATTTCATAGTTATATGGCATCCAATATGTAATAACATTTTTGATGGTTCAGTACATCTCTAATGGAACATTAGACACAAAGATGTTAGTTGTCTACATTACATACTTGATGCTTGAAGTCATTTATTTTAAACAAACTTCTGTGGTGCATTACAGCCCATCTTGTTTGCATTAAATTACTGATCTAAAAACCTGGTTTCAACTTAATGTTGCACATCAGAAAGGCTTTAAGAAAATTAAAACCAGGTCATTTTCAAGGCCCATCTGTCAGTCTGGTCACTGGTAAAGAGCTCAGCATGGGAAAGAAATCATTTTGAGAATCATTTCCCTTCTGGTGTCACATCACACCAAAGCGATCAAATTTAAACTGCTTTTAGAAGAACCTTTTTTGGAAATCTCCCAGGGTACGTTCAATGTCAGAGAATAACTGACCCATCTCTTACTCATCTAGTTCCCATTTATACATAATTCCAGAGTTCTGATCTGGAAAGTCCAGACAGATGGAGAACAGAAGTTTATGAGGACTGCATACAGTATGTAGGAGGACAAGCACTCGTCTTGTTTTAGCGAATGTTCAAGCAGAATGTCTTTATGGATCACCACTGACCCTCTGCTTTAGTCACAGGTCTTCTTTCTCTGTGATTCTATTGAACTAAGAGCCCTGGAGACTTTAATACAATCACAGCACCATTATAATCTGCTGATTCGCAGATGGTTGATTAGGAACCTATATGCGTCATTCTGCATGTTTCCGAAAGGAGGGTTTTATCTGTGATCTTAATAACCAAGATTCATTTCTTTTTCTCTCCCTTATTCTCCAGTTTCCTCCCAGACAGTGCCCTACTTCTTTCTGGAGGATGCTCAAAAATCTTTAAATCTGGCTCTTTTTCTCCAATATTTAAACGAGAAGAGATTGCAATTATCTTTGCTCTGTACCAAGATACATTTTCTTTAATGAATTATCTTTTAGACAAAACTTCTTTCAAGATGTTTCAAGGGGTTCAAATCATGTCCAGCTGCCTTTTACTTCAGTGTCAGAGAAGAAGGAAGGTTTTATAGTGTTAAATGTTTTATAGTATTTTTGCAGTAAAATATCCAAAAACCACTAGGCCATTGTTATATATTTTGTTCAGTTGAGTACTTACAATATCCTAAATGTTTCCAACTATTTGTAAAATGTGAGAAAATTGCTGTTTTAACCCTTGATGCCCCGCTCTCGCCTTCCGGCCTATTTGGTGACAGAGTACTATCATCAACAGGTTTCAGAAGCCAAAAAAAGCAGTCGGCTCCATCCAGCAGTTTATCTCTTGCCGCTCTAAATTGAAAGGTGCTGCTTCTAAAAGCGGGCAGCCCTAGCCGTCGTACCGGTAGGTACAGAAGGAGAGAGTCGACTCTAGAGTCCCTTCTCAGGGAGCTTGTCAACAGAGGCGGCGCTCGCGCTCAAAGCTGACCGAGCAAAAAGTTGATCTGAAGATCATCCTTCATGTGAAGAAGGCTTTGGGGAAGAGGTCCTAGCTTTGGCATGACCTCTGAGGGTTGCTCATGGCTTCAGGGGGTTGGGGACGATACTCAAAGAACACCCAAGGTCAGACTCGAGAGGCTGATTCCCTTAGTAGATTTCTTCCAGGCATGGCAATGCTGAATGTATCTCCATAGGTCCTGTGTACTGTAAAAAAAGGGTACAGACTGCACTAAAATTCAACTGGTTGGTCTGGACTGCAGTGGTCCCCGAGCTGACTCAGGTAATGGAACAGGAAGCACTTCCTTTTGGTAAAGGAGGCCAAGAAGGATGGGGGTTTGCGTCCAATTTTAAGTCTGAGACATTTGAGCCAGTCTCCAAGGGAGGTTCAGGTTCAAAATGCTCACTATTCCTATTATGAATCATGAATCAAATCAGGTTCCAGTAAAAGCATCATCCATATATATATGAAACAATTTTATTGGGAATTTCGATATATTGTGTGAGAAAATTACGTGCGAATTAAAATCATACAGTTTTGGAAAAACACGAGAGTAAATGCTGACAAAACTTTTTATTTTGGGGAGATTTGTCTCTCTAAAAAAGATTTATATTTGCATCTCTAAAATTATATATAAAAGTATTATGTTTTAGATACATAATACATTGATATTATTGTCTATATTCAAATGCACAAAAAATGTGTGCTAAAAAACTATTTTTTATATGAATATTTAAATCATTACATTATATAGTAACACAAGTCTTTAAATGAGTTCAGACTTTAATTATTTAATGGGTTGATTCATTAAATCTCTTTCCTTAAGTGAAAAAAAAAAAAACGTAACATTTATTTTACAAGTCTCTGGCCATAAAGTCATTCAGAGCTGCTTGCCAGTGGCATTATAAAAGGAAGGCATTATGTTATCATGATTATAGGCATTAAACCTGAAGAGCCAAAGATTAAAGATTAATACTTTCATTATCATGAAAGAAGTCCTTTCTGTGCTACCAGCATTAAAATGTGAGGAAAATCACCTCTGAAGTTGTCAGTGATACTATGCCTTGGATGCCAATGTTAACTTGGTTTGGTATCATGAGCTGAGATATAAAATTGTGTAGCTGTCTGCGTGCCTTCAGTGTACTGATTCTGAAGAATGTTTGTTTTTATACAGGCTGCTATTTTGTCTCACTTTGATGTACTTTGCAATTGTGCATCCTTCAAAAGGTTTGAAAGGGCATTTTTCTTATGAATATTTAAGTGTTGATTTGCATATACTGCACTCTTCCTGAATATGCCTAGACATGCCCATACCAAGAGTACTATGCTATTACATACAATTTAAACAATCTTAACCAGTATCTCAAATGATATTATGATGATATATTGTACTAAAATGTTTGTTTTTTTTATGAGCATTTTCCCATTGCTTACTCTTGCCAAGTTTAAATGGATGGTTTATGTGCACAATCATGCATAAGTAACATTCAAAACAAACATCACAGCAGATTTATTATCCAGCGTTGCAGTATAATAAAAGAGACAATTATAGTCCTTCAGCATTTCAGGCTGCATATCTGACTTATTCTTCACGATTAGCTGTTGCTGAGACGTTCTGTTCGGCCCATTATTTTAATATATTGCTGATGTATATTTTTGGTCCACCAAAGTGTGTCTTGTGCACACTTTGTATATATGTCTTTACAACCACAAATTATCGTCCTGTAACATTTTATGATCCAATAAATATGGGTTATTGGGAGATGAAAGAAGCAATGTTCCATAAAACAGCTTCACCCTAAGGATGTGCAGATGCTGTTGAAACCTGCAATAAAATGTATCCCAGCAGCCCACAGCTAGTGCAGGTTCGGACACACAGAACATTTTCCACCTGCTCATGATTAAGAGGGACTTTGAAGGGCACCATCTGCTCTCTGGATTTCTGACCAGAGCAACAACGAAGGGAATAGAAAGATAACAACTGGAGAAGACCTCAAGGGAGCTGTGAAATTCAGTAAGACTAGCCTGTCTCCCAGTCACTTTAGTGCATTTACACATCCCTGTGCTACCTTGAATCCTTGTCAAGCAGAATATACTGTCAAGCTAGTAGTGAGCTTTGGAGCGAAACTGCAGGTTAATGCACTTCTCTTTGACATCTGGAACTTAAGACTGCAGTATCATCTCATCAGTCTGACTCAAAGAAAAAGAGGAACTATTGAGCAGGTTTAATTCTCTTGGTGTCCCTTAAAACTTTGTTTCTTAGCTACATGCTAAAACATGATAGCATCACCAATAAGATGCTATAGAACACTCTATCAATGCCCAACCACATGCTATCATATAAACACCTGATGTGACCATGGGATCGAGACTCCATGACCTCTGTCTAGAAGGTAGAGTCCCCTCTACCACAACCCAATCTATCACCTCCACAAGATACTTTGCTGAGAAAGAAAGAAAGAAAGAAAGAAAGAAAGAAAGAAAGAAAGAAAGAAAGAAAGAAAGAAAGAAAGAAAGAAAGAAAGAAAGAAAGAAAGAAAGAAAGAAAGAAAGAAAGAAAGAAAGAAAGAAAGAAAGAAAGAAAGAAATCTGGGTCAGCATGAGGGTGAGCAGATGAGAGAAATTAGATTTTTGTGGGGTGTATCCTTTTAATTTATTCATGAGCTCAAGGATGATGGATACAATTCCTATGAAATGTATATTCTTATGTATATTCCATATACATAAACTGAAACCGCGCCAGTGCGCGCACACCGTGAATGACAGCTCGTCAGTAAATGCGCGCTCTGTGCGGCCAAGCAGATTTTAGTTTCAGTTTTGAATTAGTATCGATTCGGGGGCGGGTTGCTTGAACTGTGGGTTAATTAGCCTATTATTCTTAATGAAAAACACAACAACACACAATGACAAACTCACTTACTTTTACATTTCACTTTGAAACCAAATCTTCCGAGATCATCTTGTCTTTTTTTTTATTTATTGTATGGAAAATCCCATTAAAAAAAAAAAACGCCATTACATTTTTCCTCTCGCGCACCCCCTGGTGGCAGCTCGCGTACCCCTGGTGGTGCGCGCACCACACTTTGGGAATCCCTGCGCTACACCAACCAGAGCAACGAAGGTAAAACAGAGCTTGTTGATAGATTAAACATTCACCGTATCCGGTCGGCTAAACTCCGAACACATCTTCCCTTCTTAAGAATGACTTCAGTGCCGTTCTTTGTTCTTTTCTCAGAGAAAAGCTTAACTCCAAGTCTTCCAAATTTCTGTGTTTACTAGAAGCACGCAAACGCAACTCGGCCGTCATCATTATGGCCCCGCCCGCCGACTCTATACACGACGTGATTGGCCCGTCCAGATTGAGAGGAATACAGCTCAGAAGGGTATTGAGAGTTCCTAGACGACATTTGCGGGCAGATTAAATTTGCTGCCGCTAGGGTGCGTCTAGATTTCTAGGCTAGTCGTGTACCCTTAATCTGATCAATGTTGCGTCTGACAAGAATGCTAATGTTTTCTGTAAATATAATGTAGTTTTACGCCATAACATGTCTTACATTAGACAGCATAACAAACAAAACAATCAAACATGAAAGGTTTATTCCTAAATGGACCATAATGACATTTCAGTGCAGTGGATTGTTTATATTGTGCCATAACATTGTATTTCCTAAAACATTCAACTGAATTGGATGACTGAATATTCATTAAATTGAAAAAAAGAAAAAAAATGCATTGTAATCAGGCACTTTGCCTGTTTGGTGATTAGATTCACAGATTTGATTCACCCTTGAACTTAAGCACAACAGCACAGAATGACAGGTTCGGTGTCATAGACGCGCCGTGGCTCCCCCTTCTATTTAGATTTTTTTTCAGTCGCTAACAAGCGTTTGTCCAATCAGTTGTCACATTTTCAAAACTCTAAACACAATTAGCACAGCATTGGTTTTTTGTGGCTATACCATTCACACATTTCATGTCGTTTTCACACAATATGCAGTTAGTGAACACATTTCCACATTGCTTACATTTTCTTAACAGACAAGTTATACCTGCCAACAAAATTATGGATTTTTTTTTTTTTTTTTTTGTATTAACAAATGCTAACACACAACATCCCACAATAGAAAAAACAATATTCCAAACCTTAGATACAGTAAAAAAAAAAACCTGCTTCAGCAATGCTATCAGTTCAAATATAATATACCTCAGCTGATAATAATTTTGTTCTCACTTGACATGTCAATATGTCAATAAGGTCATACAGTAATGCATATGTAGAATGTTTTGTCCCTCTAAAGAATACAACATCTTCCATCCTCTGGGAGAAGCTCCTCAATAATGATCAAGAGCTTGCCATTGTAGACATGGTTCTTGAAAATAATGCAATAAAACCGCAAGATATTCAAACTAGAATTGTGGAGGACCAGGAGATTTTTGACAATATCAATACCGTTAGCCTCACAACCATTACGCGGGCATTGTCCAAACACAGAGTGCGGATGAAGCAGCTCTACACTGTTCCCTTTGAGAGGGACAGTGAGAGAATCAAGGAGCCCTATTCACTTTTCCTCAGCCCCATAGAGGAGTTCTTTTCTGCATGGAGGTGGAAGGTTGATGACCATTAGCCACATGAACAGATGAAGTTCCTCCTTGAAGCCATGGATGCTGGCTGCAGGGACATCACAGTTCGTAATTGCCAAGGATGAATCCGACATACCAAGTGGTCTTATCCCAGGTGCATCGACTTGGATAATATCAGAAGTGATGTTGATGAAAACATATGGCCTAACCCTGAAGATCGCAGAGATTATAATTTTGTGCTTTTTTTAGTGTCTCTCACCCCCTTCAATTTTTTTAAAATCTGGGATTTTGCTGTTGTTTTTTTGTTTCTAATGCTCTTCTGTGTTTCATGGATATTTTGTTCACTGTAAACAATACTGTAAACCTTTTTCTGTTCTATCATGCAGTGTATCTACTGTACCTCCTGCAGTAAAGAATAAAGAAAAAAAAATGAATAGCTTTTTATTGTAATGCTTGTGAATGTGAACATGTGAACACTGTACATGTGGACATACAGTTCCCAACCAAAAAATTTAGTGTAAAAACGGAGGATTGCATGTTTTTCATGCAAATGCCGGTAAAACTGAAACAAAAGTCTATGCAGTTTTCGTAATGTTAACAATAGCCAGAATTTTGAAACCTGCTGTACTTTGATTGACTGCATGTACCTTGTGAAGGGAAAACAAGTGTTATTCTTTGATAGAATAATTCCATTTTAGTCCGATTTCCAGTGTTTTGGTAAAGTTAGTGTGTGCAGAGAAAGATGTGTTCTGTTTTGAAATTAAGAGTTAGTATATATTTAACAAAAGATGTTTGTGATAAGAAAATGATCCATTTGGCTAATTGTGCTTTGAAAGTGTTAGTCTGTGTTAAGAGTTTAGAAAAAGTATCTGAAGTATGGGAACATGCTTGTTAGCGATTAAAAAAAAACTGTAAAGCGCTTTGAGTGCCTAGAAAAGCGCTATATAAATGTAATGAATTATTATTATTATCATAACTGGGGCCGGTTTCATAAACCACTTAGACTAGCTTAAAAGTAAGTCATCCATTTTTTTTTTTTTTTAGACTGGTCCTAACTTTTTAAAATCAGATAAAATGGTAGATCGGTTCAATTTAAATTAGAAAAGTAAGACTGATTGCATTTTGACTATAATTGGTAGTTGGACAAATTAGTGCTTAAGACACTTACAGTCTTAACATAGTGGCTAAGTTTATGCAACTAGCCCCTGTACTTAAGGGAACTCTCAATTACTTAAGGGAACAGTGACAGTCTAAAAGTTTATTAAGTTTCTTGCAACCCATGTTAAGCACTGCAATTTTTTTTTTTTTTTGTCTTGTTTCTAGTCCAAACATCTAAAAAAATTAAACCAAGAAGTATTTATTAGATAAGCAAAAGTAATTGTCTTATTTTGGGGGGAAAAACACTCAAAATTAAGAGAGTTTTTGCTTAACATAAGCAAAAAAATCTGGCAGGGGGGTAAGCAAAATAATCTTAAAACAAGATTATTTTGCTTACCCCACTGGCAGATTATTTTGCTTATGTTAAGCAAAAACTAAAAAGAGTATTTTTTTCCCAAAACAAGAGAATAATTTTTACTTGTCTAAAGTAAATGTTTCTTAATATAAGATTATTTTATTTATTTATTTTTTTTTTATTATTTTTTTTTTATTTATTTTTTTGACTATACAAACAAGACAAAAATACTAAGTAAGAAAAGAATTTTTTGCAGTGAGGGTACCCTAATTGTTATTTATAACTAAAGGTTTTCTTAATTTAGCCCTTAACCGGACCCTGAAAAGCACAAACTGGACATAGAAAATGAAGTTTCTCCTCCTCTGGTAAAGTGAACAGTGAAGAACAGAAGGCTTTCAAGAATTACCGGATGCATGGTCGAGATTGTAACTTTAGGAAGGTAGTCATGGTGAGGGTACAAAATAGCCTTAACCAATCCGGGGGCAAAGTCTAAGCAGGATGGCGAGATCGACAAAGCCTATTAAGCCCCTATTCTCTTTACCAAAGTAACTGCCATACGACAATCCATCTTTAAAATCAGAAGCTTGACAGGCACTGACTCTAGTGGGTCAAAAGTGGACTCATCCAGCCCCTCAATGACTACGGCTAGGTCCCACAAATGAACCTTCAGTCTGACAGGAGCCCTCAGCAGCCTAGCTCTACGAATAAAGCAGACGATCAGAGGGTGGAACCCTGTCAATCAGGGCATGGCAAGCTGATATGGCAGCCACAAATAAAAAACTCTGGTTAACCAACAAGGCACTATAAATAAGAGGCAAGACCCTTGTTGACAGATTGTCGGGAGTAGAACAATGTCACATGCCTGTCCTCGTGAGTTTTGTTTTGAGTTTATGTTTTACTTTGTTATAAAAAAAAATTATCCTCTTTACTGCACTTGAGTCCTCGCACCAGTTTTCCTTTGTTTCTACGTGACAAATGATTGGTGGAAATGCATAAATATGCAGTCTGGGCCACAGATGGGCCATGGCGTCCAGACCCAAGGGGCTGGGTGATTCAGAGAAGTAGAAGGGACATTATGCTGTCTCCTGTGAGAGGAAGGGGTCCACCTCTGCTTTGTAGAATCTTTCCCAAATCTGCTTGACTGTAGAGTTTGAGTTTCCATTCCCCATGTGTCACAGCCTGTCTGGGCAGAAAGTCTGCTCTCACATTCAGATTCTCAGGAATATAAATCGCCCTGAGGGAAAGAAACATGTCACATCCCCACGGTCCTGGGCGCAAAAACCTAAGGACATTTACTTAGCTGAGATAATGGTTCTCAAATCCAGCCTCCTTTTAGGCTGCTGCATGGAGAGCATGTCCCCAGCCTTTACAAGGGGGAGTCTCAGTCTTTTTCCTCCCTTCACTTAGGAGCCAAACCAGGTTCAGGAAAGTTGTCAGACAGCCCCTCCTCTTGGACACGGCAGGCCAGAAATTTTACGTAGGCCTCCTTATGGCGACCAAAGCTGACATAGAACAGTCAATTAAAGGGCTGTCTGCTTAGAGACAAATCTATGGCCCAACGAAGTTCTGAGAAAGCATTTCATCTATGCTCCCCCACATACTGGTGCAGAGCAGCACCAGCCTGATCTGCTAAATGAAATGCTTTTCCCACCAGCATGGATGTTCTGCATAGCCTGGTGAGGAGCATATAGGCTTTTATAATGCTGATGAACTCCCAGGGGAGAGTCCGTGAGACATTGGCGATATGAATCACAAATCAATCTGCTGATTCACGACCGATTGATTCTTTATTTTAGGTTTGAAAACAAACGCGGAAGAGAAGACAATGCTGAATAAAGTCATATTTTTTTTGTTATTTTTGGAACAAAATGTATTGCAGACGTTTCAAAAGAGTCTAACTAACCAACTGATGTCACATATGGACTACTTTGATGATGTTTTCATTACCTTCTGGACGTGGACAGCAAGTGGGCATACACTTACATTCAAAGGACAGAAAACCCTCAGACTATATCTAAAATATCTTAAACTGTGGATTAAGCCTCCGAGGATAAACGGAGGTCTTACGGGTGTGGAACAACATTAGGGTGAGTCATTAATGAAAGAAATTTCCTTTTTCGGTGAATTAACCCTTTAAAAACCACAAATCGACATACAAAAATAGGTGCTGAAAAGGTGCTGGAACAGAAAAGGGGTGTACTGTGCTTATCAGACGGAAGAAGCGAAGGTCAGGCAGGGTTGTACAGTGTGGCATGCAGCGAGGTGAGGGACCGCGAGAGCGGGCCGGTGACGAGTGGTAATGAGTACCAGCTGCGCGGTCTCGTCTCGCGGCCGAGTGACAGGAGCATAAAAGGAGGAGCAAAGGCAGCGAAAGACAAGAGAGGACCAGGCCTGGATTTAATGTTATGTTTTGTTTACGGTCTGATGTGTGTGTGTGTGGGCAGTCGTCCGTGAGGGGCTGCCCACGTTTTAATATATGTGTGTGTGTGCGGGCAGTCGTCCGTGAGGGGCTGCCCGCGGTTTACTTTCGTTTTGTTTGTTTATTTTGAAGTAAAAGTTTTAGTTAAACGCAATAAACATTGCATCCGCCTTGTCACACACTACCAGCAGGACTCTTCGTATCCACCTGCACCCATCATTCAGCTGATCAAGTGTTAGTGATCATGTTTCGAGGTGGACCATCCGTCGCAATTGCCACACGGAAATCACATCTTGAATGTCTCCTCTGAAACATAATTGTGACCCAAAAGCATAGATGAGTGATATATATAGTCAATAAAAAATCAAAATGAGATTGTTATCGTTTGGCATTTACCCATCCATAGCTGAGCTGTGATCTAAAAACGTTTTTGATGCCCTTTGAAGCTCCCGCTGAGAGAATAAGAAATGAAACTGATTAAAAACCGTTAGTAAACTCAGATGTCTGAGAGTGTGATGGGGTAAAACAAGGAAAATGGTTTTTTAAAAATCCCTGCAGTGCAGAAAAACCATTTCCAAACAATTTCGGTACCGCTGAGGTAGGGCTGGACAATAATTCAATATCAATATATATCGCGATATAATTTTTTTCAATAACGGTGATATGATTTTTAAACACATTTCCGATATTTCGATATGACTGACGTTCATGGCGCAGCCATCAGAAAGAGCAGAACACGATTGGCTTTCTTGCGTGATGACGTACACCACGGACACGCAGCCAGTGCTCAGCAGTAGTAGGCTGATATCCAACGCGGCTCGTTTTAGCTACAAAAAGAGTTTCCCTGACCGCAACACAAATGTGACTGAACGAGCTTCCACAAGTAAGGAGAAATAAATAGTTGATAAGAGAAGAAAGACTAACTTTCTTTAGTGGCGTGGAAATGGTTCGTCTATCTATAAAGCACTATTCGCACGGGATAATAATCTAGGGACCTCTGTGATTTAGAAATGACTCCCCCACATCTGAGTTTTGCGTGGCGCATTCGCACGGGATAAGCAAAGCCTGTGATTTTACTCGAATTTACTGACTTCTCCCGGATATGATGTCAAGACTTCGTTATAGCTGTATGAAATCATAAACAGGCATCGATATCGTTTTGATTATTTTACAGTAGCCTAATAAATAAATATAATTTCGTTCAGTTAGTGAACAGACGCCATGAACTGATCTCAGACCAGCGGTAGGAATCAGATTTCATTTATCACGAGTGAGAAGCTGACAATATACGGCGGAAGATTCAGTTTCAAAACTAAATGTAAAAGCGCCTATTTAAACAAGATTGTCATTGTACTGTACTGTTCTGTTCTGTTTTTCATTAAGAACAGTATTGATGTTAATATTAAACACACCATTCAATCAGATTACTCTCAAATTGATACTCATTCTAAAGTGAAAGTATAATCCGCGTGGGCGCGGCTGCACGGGAATGACTGAACGGTGCGCATTATGAATGCAGAATTTATTCTTCGTGAAAGACAAAGATAGAAATGCTCACAGGAAGAAAAAAAGCTTGCAAAAATTATATACAATCCGCCTAATCCTGGCCAAATCACAGATGTCGATTCGCACGGGACTAATATTATCACAGGACCTCGGTGTTCGGCGAAATGGCAGGTAATTTGCGGGGGAATTTTTACTTTACAATTTACAGACATGGCCGATTCGCACGGGATTAAGATCACAGAAATTCTCTGCAATTATTACAAATCACCAGATGTCCCCAGATAATAATAATACCGTGCGAATGGGGCTGATATTAAACTTCAGGTTTCAGTTAGCTGCAAAATGTGCCGGAGAGGTGCCGACTAGGGGACAATACATCGACATAGACGCATCAATCTAATGTCTAACAATACGATGCCAAGCGTTAAAAATAATCCATGTAGACTATTTGTGTAAGAGGCAAGTGGCACATTTGTTTTAATACTTTCCACATTTGCACACAATGTCATGTATTAACACCAACGGGTTCATTCTCGTTTAAATTACCTTTCAAAGTGAAAGACGGTCAGACATGGCTTCACGAAAATGTATCATTTGCCCGTGTTTAAAGCCTTGCAAAAAGCAGCGTGCACTCATCTCAAACAGAGCACAAATAGGCCACTGAATTGAGTCTTCTTTTATTTATTTTTTGTGCATTAGTAGATAAAGGTATAGTTTTGCATAAAAGGAGAATATAGCGCTATGAATCGTTCTTCACTGAAATTTAAAACTTAAAAGAAAATGCTCAATAAACTGCGTCTGCGAAGTGAGAGTCTTATGTTTATTTGACAGTGATTTCACATTTCTTGTTCGTATAAAGGCTAAATACAAATAAAAGGTGAACATTAATTTATTTGTACCGTTTTTATTTCTAAAATATTATATAATTTTATAGGAGGAGGTTTCATAGACTTGGCAAATTAATTTTTCAGAAGTTTGTAGGTACAGAAATCCTACAAATGGTAGTTTTTCTAAAGCTTTTATATAGTTCATATCGATATCGAAATTTTATCGTATCGACCAAAATTAAGAAATATATCGTGATATAAATTTTGGCCATATCGTCCAGCCCTACGCTGAGGACTGAGAGTTGAAACGGGAGTTGAAACCGGCTTGAAAATCAGGTCATGAGAGAGTGTAATGATTGGAACAGCGCAGGTATGGCTGAACGCAGACAGACCTTTAAATAGTCATCAGTATTCCACGCTTGTTCTTTAGACTGTTTGGAACTTCGTTTTTATTCTTCGGGAACAGAATAAAACAGCGGGAGGTCTCATTGACGTCTTTTGCGAACTCACCTTAATAAGCCCTATGGCTCTAATTTTACTCTCACAAGAGGAATAAAAGCCTTTTACATTTGTACTTCATTCTTATTTTTGGCAACCGAAGGGCAAGGAAGACAGCAGCCCGTGGATCAGAGTCTCAATGCTGAGATCACAGTTTATATGAAAATCTTTTATGATTTTACCCAGAATTCCTCTCTTATCGTATATCATCCTTCCTCTTGCAGTACAACCAGCATCTGTGAAACTCTCACTGATTTTATTTATTTAATTTTTGGGGGGCTGAAACTTTTCTAACATTTATTTTGGACTCAAAATGAATAATTTTATCAGCTGTGTATGTCTATCAGCAGCACAAAGAGGAGCTTAGCATTGAGGCTATGGTTGTCTTCCAACACATCTCTTTATTTAGTTCACGCATGTATTTAATCGCTATAAAGAAAAGGCGGTTATGTTTTTCCAAGCCCATGTTTCCATTTCCAAGAACGCTTAGTCCCACAGGCCTTTACTGGGATGAATATTCATGAGCTTACAGCATTCATACGGATGTGCTTGTTTTGAGCAACAAACTGGCTCCATTAAGAACCAGTTAGTCTGCGTCATCCTTTCAGGTATAAAATAATAATCCTGCTAATGATCATGAGGCTGTTTTTCACAGCTAAACTAATGTACAGTTTTTAATTAAGTAGTTTTTAAGCTGTCCATTTAAAAATGTATGTCGTCGCAGTGCCATGTGTGGACTGTTTATGGTTTCGCAGCGACATCTTGTGGTTGAAATTATGAACGACTGTGGATAAAGATTTAAAAGATGAGCTTGGTGTGGTTGAAATTGCTTTATGGTCCTGTTCTAACTAATGGGTCGAAAACTGACAATGATCTTATATATTACTGTTATTATGGCTAAATTAATAAATAAACATTAAAGGGGGAGACTGGGGTAAGTGTAACATGTTCCTTGATAAAAATCTTTTGGAAAAATCTATATTTGAGCCAACAGTAATAGTACATTTTAAATATTTACACTAAGAAAAAACTAACACCGGATTTAATTAAACAAGTCATGTTATATTCCCCCCCATTGGAAGGGTTTGTGTGAAGTAATTATCTCTCATAAGAGAAAGCAAAGTAATATATCTTAAATAATAATTAACATTACAGAATATAGTTTTGTTATTACCTGTAGGAAAAAACACTACCATTATTGTTTAATACTATTTAAATATATTTAGATAGAACTTATGTTTACCAAGGCTGCAATAATTTTAGTAAAATACAGTAAAAACTGTAATACTGTGAAATATTATTGCAATTTCAAATAAATGTTTTCTATTTGAATACATTTCAAAATGTAATTTATTCCTCTGATCAACGCAACATTTTCTGCCATACTTCAGTTTTCATAATGTCTATGATCCTTCAGAAATAATTTCTTCCTATCAATTTTGAAAACAGTTGCACTGCTTAATGTTTTTATGGAAAAGACAAAAGGACAGCAAAGACAAAGACAAATTTAGACATAAAAGACATTTAAAGACAAAAGGACAGCAAAATAGCTTACAAAAGAACACCATTTATTTGAAACAGGAATGTTTGTAATGATGTAAAAGTCTTTTGAACAGTGTTAAAACAAATGTCGGACCCACTTTATATTAGGTGGCCTTAACTATAACATTTTAACTACTCATTTGATACAATGCACTTATTGTGTACATACATTTTTTTTACATTGTAGCCTACTTTTTAAAAATACCTGCATGTAATTACGTCTGTAATTAATTTCTGTTGTTACATTTGTAATTACACAGTTGGCACTTCCCTTACACCTAACCGTACCCTTAAACTTACTCAATAACACCACACCTGTTCCTAAATCTACCCGTATGCCACCTCAATATCAGCAAAAAAAAAGTGCTTTGCATTTGCAATACAATTTGAACACAGTAATTACATTGTACTTGTTTTTTTTATGTAAGTACATAGTACTTAAGGCCATCTAATATAAAGTGGGGCCCAAATGTCTAAAGTATAATTATTTACGAACATGATTTGGTTTGATCAAGCTATTCAGCTATTTGAATGAAATGGTGTTTATTGCAAGCCTGAACAAAAAGTAATTTGATTAAAATTAAGCAGTCATTTAATATTAATTTTGCAGTTGTTTTCGATATATTGTCGACCTGAGTTTGGGAATTTTGGATGAGATCTGAGGCAAGCTCGAGCTTTTGAAACCATTAAACCAATTTTCTTGTCATCTGGGTTTCTGGGGTTGGAAAAGCTTCATCTACACAGTTTTTGAGGTTACTTCATGTGTCAAAACAGCTTAAAGACAATTATTTTCTTATAGCACACATATAGTCAACTCTAAAATTATTGGCACCCTTGGTAAATATGAGCAAAGGCAGCTGTGAAATAATGCATACTAAAGCCGTACTATCTAAAATACTGCTTCTGAGTTGCCTTCAAGGCTAAGTATCACATCAAGCCTTATTTTTGGGAACTCATGTGCCCCAAAATCATGAGATGCAGAGGACAATCATGTTCCACTGCAAGTTAAAGTGGTGGTAAAATTTCACTTTTCTAACGTTAGCTAGTGTTTAATATTGCTGTCTGAGCATGAACAACATCATTTTAGATATTAGATATAATTTTTTAGTAAAACATGAAGCGTTGCACATTTTATTTGTGCAATAGGCTATGTGCATTTTGTACAACATTTGCAACTGCTTTTTAGAAGCACCACAATTGTAAAAGTGTGTCTTCTGTTAGTTGCAAAGCAAAGTACTGAATGTCATTTAGACGTTTATTTTTAAAATTGCAAAGTACTTGCAAAGTAGAAAACATCTGTTCACAAAGAAACGGGAGAAAGTTTTATAATATCCCCAAAAACCCTGAGCGTTGTCAGAAATGAATTGTTGCTATAGAGTGGGATCACTGGACACCAAACACTCCAGACTGTGCAAGTAAAAATATCTGCCAGTGGGTAGCTAAAATGTCATGAAAAAGGTCATGAATTGAGAAATCAACTTTTCATTCAGCCTTTGATATATAAAAGTTCATCGTGATATAAGAATATCCTGCAAGTTTCGGACCTTGTTATTCAAAGAAAAGCTTTTATAAACACAAGGCCCAACAAACGCTCAATCTCAGAATGTGCCAGGCTGTGATGTCAGAGTGTGGTGAAACTCCGCCTCTGCAGAAGAAGATCAACGCCTACTTAAGCTTGGAACATACTCTGCAAGAACAAAGAAATTTATTCTTTTCTCAAAGCGGCAAGAACAACAACAAAGTTCGTTCTGGCCAGTGCATTCATACTTCACGAGAAAAGCAGGTGCCGATCATCTACGTTTCTACGCATTAACCACACCCACTTTAAATGTATGACCAATCAAACAATAGTTCTCAGACACCTGCAAGAAAAAAGTTCTGCTCAGGCGATGTGTCGAGAACAAGCTGCGAGAACTCCCAACCCTGGGCTGCGAGAACAAAATGACGTCATTTTGTTCTCGCAGCCCTGGGAGCGAGAACTTTTTTCTGTTCTTGCAGAGTATGTTGCAGCCTTTAGTCACTGCCTATTTAGCCCCACCCACCAATTTGCGCACGGCTACTGTTAAAAATCTGATCGATCTACCAAGCAATAAACATGCCATTGGGGATTACAAATATTGTGCAGTGCCTGGGCTCGACAGTAATGCAACATGTAAGTAACTGTGTTCATTCTAATGCCTGATCTGAAATGTAATGATTCATGTACAGTCAGATGTTCTTTGTCTGTGTGTCACTAAATCAAACCAGTGACTAAACATCATCTTACTCTTAGTTGGATGAAAATAATCTCTTATTTAAAGGTGGGGTAAGTGTTATTTGAAAACTGTTTTACAAAACGGACCGAATGCAATAACAAACTTGTAGCCACAGCAGGCAAGGGGCGCGTGCGTCTACTAATGATGGTGAGAAGAGAGCGCTCAGTGCATGCCATTATTCAAAACAAGACACACGTGACGGACATTAGCTGAGAACTAATATATGCTGGCTTTTGCTCGAATATGCTTGTGTGTCATGTTCACTTGTTTGTCCATTTGCGATCGTACTTTCGCTCACTTCAGTGATGACAAAGACCCGTTCATTTACCACACCGTAAGGAGCATCTAATCTTCTCACTGTCAGTTTCAAGCGTCAGCTCGACATATTATACTCCCAATATATGGGCGCGTCTCAATCAGCTCCATAGTTCAGTAGTCAGGGCACTGATCAGGGAGTCAGCCCATTGACTTGTGTCCTAATCAGTGCCCTGACTAGTGGACTATGTTTGTTTCCTCTTTTGATTATTGACCCTTATCCGGTCATAATTGTAATATGCCGTTAGCTGGACTGTCGCGCTCATGTTACTATCGCGTTGTCATGAGAACTGTTTGTGTTTTTGGGATCGCTATAATAATCTTGTCATAATTGTAATATGTTCGTTAGTTGGCCTGTCATGCTTGTGTACTATCGAGTTGTTCATAAGAACGGTTTGTGTTTTTGTGATAGAAGGGGTGACTTTTTCATTGAATATTCGACCTGGATTTGTAACACAAGCCCTGCGTCCCAATTCGCATACTATCCATCCTAAATAGTATTCGAAAATGGAATTAGTATGTCCCAAATCGTAGTATGTTGAAAAGAGTATTCCAAAGATTCCCGGATGGTTTACTATTTCCGGTCCGAATTCGTAGTATGGATCGTTGGGCACTCTAACGACTGATATTGCCCACAACCCATTGCGAGTTGGACGAGGATTCGATTAGAACTACAAACGCGGATAAAAAGCGTTAAAAAACTACAAACATGACGGATGTGCGAGTTCGACGGTTAAGTAGAGAAGTTTAGATAAAGGGGTTTGAGTGACCAACCATCAATATTTAACCCGACAAAACTATATTTATTCAGTGTTGTCCACATTATATTTCACCTGCAGCAGCATTGTGAACTTTTTTAATGACACGTTTGGCCATTAACTTTTAAATGCATCATTATATTTAAACTGCAAACACATGAGGAGATCTCTGACCCACAAAGACCCACACATGGCAGATAAACGAGCGGCTACATTTCTCTCCAATACGGTAGGAGATTAAACTGAATGTGGGGGATTTGAACTGTGACGAATCTGACGATGATTGACAGGGCAGATAAACGGTGACGGGATGCACGTAACTAAGCGACAGAGTCCGTTAAAGATGGCGAAGTAGTATGTCCCGAAGCTTGCATACTTTTCTGCTACACACTCAAAAGTATATACCTTTTCTTCACAAAAAAAGTACATACTTTTAGGACGTAGTATAAGTAGGCGAATTGGGACGCAGCAACAGATTCTGCCATAGTTGTTGCCTGGGTTACGTATGTGTGGGGCGGAGCTATCAAAATAGGGCCGAAACACTTTTGGGGGTAAGGGTATGTTTGTTCTGGTGATTTGAAATAACAACAACGGTTACCAAAAAGCACTTAGCCCACCCTTTAATTAAATTCTATTTTTTTTAAACGATCAAAAAAAGCTTCCTTTGCAGTCGTTGGAGCAGCAGCGCACACTGCAGCTGTCAATCAAACAGCGAGAGTGACTCCCATTTTATTCAACAAAATGGAGGTTTGCACGGGACTGTTTTTTAAATCCCGCTCCCGCTGAGGTTATATTCTGCACCCACCATTCCTGATATATATACACACTTTGTTCACCCGCTTTCTGCTTAGAATAATTTTCTTCCCGTCCGTCCCGCCAAATTTAGATCTCATTTCCAGAATTTCACATTTAAATTTCCACAAAGAAAATAAAAATGTAATCTGCACAAAAATGTTATTTATTATTTGATTCGTCTTGTCAAGATACAAAATTTAAAATTTCTGCCGCCAACACACGAGGAAAAAATGTGTGAGAGAAAATATAAATTAAAAATGTACAAAAATTGAAGCCCATTTGTCATTTTTATTCGTATTGTCAAAATACAACATTTGTAACATTTTGCGGTCAACACAGGAAAAATGTCAGAGAAAGGGAAAAAAATGACTTGTCATTCATTACTTAAGCAAAATATTTAGGCTTCCATCGCAAAATAAAAACCGAACAACACTTTTTTAACTGCACAATTTTAGCCAAAAATTGTCACTTGACTGAAACCCATGAATAAGTGTGTCCCATTGGGTAATCAAAAGTTATATACACACTTGCAGTCTTTACGTCTACTTGAACACTTACAGTAAATACAGGAAATGCATCATATGTAATTGGACAAGTCAAGTGCAAAAGACCGCAAGTGTGGGTATTTGGACAGGGCATGAAGGAATGGTCTCTGATCTCTAGTCAGGTGTTCTCCAAACTCATCAGGCATCATAGATGAAGCCTCAGTGCTGTTATCTTGGGAAAAGGATGTTGCAATAATTGGGTGCCAATATGTGGCCAACGAGAACCGGAGAAAACATTTATTTCATAATGAGACTTTCCTCCCACTTTCCATTGTTTTACTTCAATGATAGGTTTAGACTTTTTTTCGATGAAAGATCAAAAGGATAAACAATGTAGATTCATTTTCAGGCCCTTTTGATCATATTTAAAAAGGGTGACAATAATTCTGGAGTTGACTGTACATTTCACCACACTTCTTAATTGGGTTTTCAGTGTGAGGATAATTTAGTTTACTGAATATTCATCAGCCTCTGCTGATATTTTTATCTTTTCATAGAAGATATAACACAAAAAACCTTATTTTCCTTGAGTGAGGTTCCCATGACAGCTGTTCATGTCGATTGCATTACTCGTCCACTTTAACAGATTGTTGTTTTAGTTTTATTACAGTTTTATTCATATTTTGAATTAGCTTTATTTAGTTAATTTTCGTTTAATTTAACAATAGTCTTTCTTCGAACAGGTAGATGGTATATTGCAGGCAGATAACAACTGTGAAGACGATGTTGATGATGAAGCAATGGACAGATACATTGTACCACATCCTACACACCAGTATAAGGCTGAGTATTGAATGACTGATATGTTTCCTCTTACAGGGAGTTTGGAGAACTGGAGACTGGCCGGTTTGGAGACAAGGAAAAGGACACAGAGGTAGGTATCTCAGGTAAGGAATAACCACAAACCTGGAGTCCTAGTTGAGACCATAAAAATATCTTCTTTTGTGTTCAACAGGACGAAGAAACTCGATTTCTTATGATTTTGAATAATTTGAGAGTGAGCAAATTATGACTGATTTTTTATTTTTTATTTTGGGGTGAACTAACATCCATTGTGTTAAAACAAGTCACATCAGTCTCAAATGTATGCAATTTCAAACATTTCAAACACTGCAAAATAATCACCACAACAAATGTGTCCATTTTTTTTTACCATTTTAATGTATGTTTGTTAAAATGCAGTGCACTGATCCCTGAAAGACAACTGAGTAAATACTCATAAATATGTATGATGAGGCAAATATGGGTCACATGGCAGTCAGTGCCAAAGTGATGGTTGGCTCATGCAACATCTCTATTTTACATTAATAATACATTTATAATCTGCTTCTGTTATGTCAGCTTTTGTTCAAACTCCCTGTTAAACCAGTGGTCTAAGGGCTATACAACATTACATTGTCCATAGTTTTCTGGATCTCATGAGGTCCCTGCTTCCTCACTTTAAGCCCAAACAGTTTGATGAGTCAGTGGGTGCGTCTCAATCAGCTCCCTAGTTCAGTAGTCAGGGCACTGATCAGGGAGTCAGCCCATTGACTTATGTCCTGATCAGTGCCCTGACTAGTGAACTAGGGAGCTGATTGAGACGCAGGGAATGTTTTGATGCTCAGAGACCTTTTTTTTAGCTTTTAAGTGAATCAGGGCTAAATATTGCAAGCAATGGAAGCAATTGTGCCCTTAGAAGATGAGAGATTTGCATCCTTCGAGGTTCTTTGCTTGTGTATGTGTGGTTTTGATGAAGTCAGATTTTTTAGGAGTTTGTGAATAATCTGGTATCATCACTCTGTTGTTCTTGAGCCATACAGGTTGAAGTTCTGTTGAGACATTAAGCACAGTCAATTTCTAACCCTATAACCTTTTGAAGTTTGTTTGTAATTACACTCACAGTCAAAAACAAAAGTTCCCATACATATTTTATATGTATGGTCCAAAGGCTAGATTAATTTGATCAAAAATACTGTAAAACAGAAATACTGTGAAATATTATTAGAATTTAAAATACATTTTCTATTGTAAAATGTGTGTGTGTGTGTGTGTGTGTGTGTGTGTGTGTGTGTGTGTGTGTGTGTGTGTGTGTGTGTGTGTGTGTGTGTGTGTGTGTGTGTGTGTGTGTGTGTGTGTGTGTGTGTGTGTGTGTGTGTGTGTGTGTGTGTGTGTGTTCCTGTGATGCAGATCTTAGTTTCCAGCATTGTCACTCCAGTTCAGAAATCATTCTAACGCGAATTTGATGCTCAAGAAACATTTATTATCACTTTTGAAAACATTTGTGCTGCTTACTATGTTTGTGGAAACTTGAATACTGTCATGAATGCCAGCTGGAGTGCCCTAGATGTCCATTAGAGGGCACTCCTCACTAGTCTATTGTCATTTATCACTAACTACATTTCCCACAACCCATTGTCCGGACTAATTATGCCTGATTGCATCCATCTTGTTAACCCTGCCTATTTAAAAACCTGTGTGTTTACTTACTCATTGTGAAGTCTTTAGCATCAAACCAAAGACAATCAGATAATTTACAGATGACCTGATGTGATCTGTGATACACTTAGGGCCTATTTTCCGTCAGTTAAGGCTTAGATAATGGTGAGGGGAAAATCTATTTCCACATAGGCTAATCTATTTATGAATATAATTTGTTTATTCTGGTGGTATATAATGATTGTGTAACATGACTGTGTAATAAACCAGCCGGATCTCACGAAAATGCTTATAAATAGCACGTGTGCAATGTCATGGAATGTATTCACCAAAACTCATTTTAGCGTGCATATGATACGCACTTTATATACGAACCCCCCACCCCACCCCACCACACCTAGATAGAGCCACGAAGAGCGTGTCATACACGCCATAAAATGCGTAGGCTATCATATGAACGCCAAAATTAGTTTTGGCTTATACATTCCACGACATTGCACACTCGTAGGCTACTATACACATTTACATGTGATCGGGCTTGAAATGAATGGGGCTATCAAATGTGTGTAAATCAATTATTTGGACATAGGCAAGCGGGGCAATATTATTTCTATATTTACTATAAAACGCAATTGGCCGGGATTAACTGGGCAGAGGGATTCGAACAGCTTTCTGAACCAGGCTGAAGCGAGGCTTTGGATGTCATCATTGACGTCACTGCTGATACAAGCCTCGATACAGGCTTCACTGTATTATGGTATGACAATGATAATTGTTGTTACTGTTCTTTTATGTATTTAATTTAATTTAATTTTTAATGTAAAAAAATAAAAAATAAAGATATGCACTTCACTGAAAGCTTCCAGGATTTCTCACACACTCTGAAGCCTCTCCACAGGATATAACATCACTAGCTTGATCTGCTGCTGGTCTCGGATTTCCTGTTGTTGTTGTTTTTTACCTTTTGTTTGGTTCATGGATTATGTTTCTGGATTACCCCTTAATATTGACTGTGTTTGGATCCTCAACCCAAGTCTCGGAGCATTGAAACAGATACACTATCATCTAAAGGTTGTTTTTTTATTGATCAAATGTGACAGTGTATTTATAAGGTTACAAAAGATTTGTTTCAAATGCCTGCTGTTTTTAACATTCTACATATTCAACAAAGGATCCTGAAAACATATAGCATCACAGTTTCCACAAAAATATTAAGCAGAATGATTTCTGAAGGATTATGTGACACTGAAGACTGGAGTAATGATGCTGAAAATTCACACTTTGTCATCACAGGAATAAATTGCAATTTAAACATATTATAATATAAACCAGTTACTTTAAATTGTAAAAATATTTCACAATATTACTGTTTTTACTATATTTTATTTCAAATAATTGCAGCCTTGGATAGCATAAGAGACTTCTGTCAAAATAAAAAAAAATCTTAATGATTCCAAACTGTTGCATGGTAGTGTGTATGTATAAATAAAATATTAAATTAATTATTGCATAGTATTATATATAGCCTGGATACATATTTAGGTTTACAAAGGGCAATTTGTGAGTAGGATCTTGAATCGGGTGCAACAAACCTTTGTCTGGTCCACCAGACTTTTCAATTCAGGCTGCTTTGGATGAAATATTAAAAAATAATTTTCACTGCCCCAGCCCACCCACACTCCAACTTTTTCTTACCTGCGGTAAAGCACTGTGTTATTGCTGAGCAGCATGCAACACAGGCACACATCCCTCAGCCCAAGAATCAACAGCACAAGGCCGAGGTTCTGGGTCCTCTTGCCAAAATGGTTCATTTTCTGGATCATCCCCCTCATCTCTCATCAGGAGAAGACATTCTATCGTCTCAACCAAGTTATTTTGCGCCCACCAAACCGAAAAGGGTATCAACTGGAAGGTAGGAAATTTGTGCATTAGCTAAATGAATGCCTCATAAAACATTAACATTGAAAGTGAGCTATTCATAGTAAGCATAAAGACCTTAATCAGGGTAGATGGCAATATTGCATGTCTTCTTATTAACTTATATGGCAAGTAGTCGTGTAATAAGTGGGATAATGTACACCCAGCCAGTTCTTATCACAGAATAAACCCCTTCAGGGTGATGTAAGATCCTAATCACCCTGTCAGGGTTTATTCTTTGATAACAACCGGCTGGATGTATATTATCCCTTACCTAAAATCCACAGAACACACAGCCCTCACAGCCTCACAGTTTTCATTCCTTTTTGTGAATTTATTTTTTTTAACAGTAATTGTAAACAAAGAAAGAAAAAATTATAATTCCTGCCAAAAATTAAAGATACTGCTACCCTGGTCTATTGCAGCGTTATTGTATCTTTTTATAAATCACTGACAAGTGAAGTGAATAACACTGATTATATCTTCTTCACAGAACCTGTAAGTGGGTGAGATATATTAGGCAGCAAGTGAACATTTTGTAATTAAAGTTGATGTGTTAGAAGCTGGAAAAATGGGCAAGTGTAAGAATTTTAACAAGTTTGAAAATGGCCAAATAGTGATGGCTAGACGACTGGGTCAGAGAATATCCAAAACTGCAGCTCTTCTAGGTCTGCAGTGGTCAGAATCTATCAAAAGTGGTCCAAGGAAGGAACAGTGGTGAACCATTGACAGGGTCATGGGTGGCCAAGGCTCATTGATGCATGTGGGGGGCGAAGGCTGGCTAGACGAGCTACAGTAGTTCAAATTTATAATGTTCAGTTAATGCTGGTTCCGATAGAAAGGCGTCAGAATACACAGTGCATCGCAGTTTGTTGCGTAGCCGCAGACCAGTCAGAGTGCCCATGCTGACCTTTGTCCATTGTCGAAAGTGCCAACTGTGGGCATGTTAGCGTCAGAACTGGATGATAAAGCAATGGAAGAAGGTGGCATGGTCTGATGAATCTCTTTTACATCACGTGGATGGCCAGATATGTGAATGAACAAACAAATGGCACCAGGATGCACTATGGGAAGAAGGAAAGCCGGTGGAGGCAGTGTGATGCTTTGGGCAATGTTCTGGAAACAGTATTCCTCTTTCAGGAGCACAACAGAATTTGAGGTGTTGACTTGGCCTCCAAATTCCCCAGATTTCAATCCAATCGAGCATCATATGTGCTGAACAAACAAGTCCATGGATGCCCCACCTCGCAACTTACAATACTTAAAGGATCTGCTGCTAACATCTTGGTGCCATATAGATACCACAGCACACCTTCAGGATTCTAGTGGAGTCCATGCCTCGGCGGCAAAAGGGGGACCAATATTAGGAAGGTGTATACAAATAAAAAACAATTCAAAATATTAATAAAAAATGTAATAGTATCTCATTGATACTAAAACAGAGATACTTGACTGAACTTATATGTTTTACATGGCTTAACCTATCCTAAATAGGCATAACAGCCAAAACTAGCATACGGAATTAATTTTTGCAAAGCAGATCCTATAATAAAAATAGACATATTAACATTAATTTTCAGCTCACCTGTCTTTTTAAATACACCTGATAGCATCTGTCCATCACTCTTTCCATTAGTTCTGTTATAATGTCCACCACCACCTCCTCACCCTCCTCCTTTGTGAGCATGCTGTTCCAGGTGGACTCGGTTAGGAGGCCCGGTACAATGTCTACGGTCTCATCGGGCGGCAGTGGAGCAGCAGTAACTGGGACAGAATCGGTGCGACTTTTATCGCCCCGCGATTTGGCAGCTGAGCGACGCATGGTCTTCACTTCTCTGGCAAATATAAAATAAAAATAACTGGGAGCAAAGTGAGAGCAACAGGAACCAAAAATGCAGTCTTGGCTCGCTTTTGGAACATGCTATATACAGGTCCTTCTCAAAAAATTACCATATTGTGATAAAGTTCATTATTTTCCATAATGTAATGATAAACATTTAACTTTAATGTATTCAATGCGGCGCGGCATGGAGGCAATCAGCCTGTGGCACTGCTGTGTTATGATAAAACACAGTGGACCAACACCAGCAGCTGACATGGCACCCCAGACCATCACTGACTGTGGGTACTTGACACTGGACTTCAGGCATTTTGGCATTTCCTTCTCCCCAGTCTTCCTCCAGACTCTGGCACCTTGATTTCCGAATGACATGCAACATTTGAACAGCAGTCCAGTGCTGCTTCTCTGTAGCCCAGGTCAGGCGCTTCTGCCGCTGTTTCTGGTTCAAAAGTGGCTTGACCTGGGGAATGCGGCACCTGTAGCCCATTTCCTGCACACGCCTGTGCACGGTGGCTCTGGATGTTTCTACTCCAGACTCAGTCCACTGCTTCCGCGGGTCCTCCATGGTCTGGAATTGGTCCTTCTCCACAATCTTCCTCAGGGTCCGGTCACCTCTTCTCGTTGTGCAGCGGTTTTTGCCACACTTTTTCCCTCCCACAGACTTCCCACTGAGGTGCCTTGATACAGCACTCTGGGAACAGCCTATTCGTTCAGAAATTTCTTTCTGTGCCTTACCCTCTCGCTTGAGGGTGTCAATGATGGCCTTCTGGACAGCAGTCAGGTCGGCAGTCTTACCCATGATTGCGGTTTTGAGTAATGAACCAGGCTGGGAGTTTTTAAAAGCCTCAGGAATCTTTTGCAGGTGTTTAGAGTTAATTAGTTGATTCAGATGATTAGGTTGATAGCTCGTTTAGAGAACCTTTTCATGATATGCTAATTTTTTGAGACAGGAATTTTGGGTTTTCATGAGCTGTACGCCAAAATCATCAATATTAAAACAATAAAAGACTTGAAATATTTTTTAGTTGGTGTGCAATGAATCTAAAATATATGAAAGTTTAATTTTTATCATTACATTATGGAAAATAATGAACTTTATCACAATATGCAAATTTTTTGAGAAGGACCTGTATGTGTGTGTGTGTGTATATATATATATATATATATATATATATATATATATATATATATATATATATATATATATATATATATATATATATATATATATATGCTAATGCAGTACAATGTAGAATAAAAAAAAGATAAATTAATGAAGTTGTCAAAATGGGTAAATATCAGTAACTATAAAGTTTAGAGGTAAAATAAAATTATTCAAATGTTTGTTTTATCCATTGGTGAGGAGTGTCTGAATTAGGAATAGAATACTAGTATACTACTCTTACTTACATTACTCATGCCATATAAATTACACGAGTGAAATAGTAAGGGTACTATGCTAGTATGCTATCCTACCAACTCATATTCTGTTATATGGTATGCAAAAACAATATGCCAAAACAAAATTTCCAAATACATAATATTCGAGAAACAGTAACTAGTCGAAAAGTTCTGGATCACCTACTACTTTCCGTAGAGATACTGAAGTGTGTAACTAATGGACACTTTACTAGTAGTACCCATATTCATACTAGAACATACTTTTTTAAGAGTCTAAAGTAAATTCAAATTCAAATGTAGTGCCTACTCAGACATGCAATTTATGATGCAGGGCAACAATATTCCATATTCATTTAAATAAGTGCAAGTACACATTTAATGAAGTTGCTATTTAGTACATTAAATAAAATAACTTTAAATAAAATATAAAATAACTCTCTACAGTTAAAATTATAATTATGAAACTTTGCATGTGCTTTGGTATGTTCATCAAAATAAGCATGGCAAAATATTGTTAAAACAATGATTTTGCATGTCTGCTTTATTGAAAAACAAATAGGACTTTTTACACGTGTAATGTTAAGTTAAGAAACAGCAACGTGATAATTTAATGAATGGGAAATATTTGTATTTATTTAAGACTTGAAGTAGTGTTACAGAGCAAGTGCACATTTTCACACTTCTTTTTCACAAGGATCCCTTCAAAAGTTATACAATTAAAGTAAGCGCGTAATTTGCAACAACATTTTAAAAACAGTTAAGCACTGAGCACTCGACACATGAAGGATGACATATTATCAGGGTTGCCAACTTTTAAGTTCAGGTTGGAGTGAGATTTTTTGGGGGCCGGGGTGGGGGGGGGGGGGTAATCGGGGTGGGGGGGGGGTAATGCTTTTGATCTTGATTCAGTATCAGTTTATATCTAGTATATATACTGTACATAATAATATGTTTGTTTTGGCACTAGTTTAAAGATTTCTTGGGTCAAATTATATGTGCCATTCCTTAATATTCACTTGTGAGTGCTTATATAAGTATCATTATTCATTAAAAAGATTAGGATGCAAGTTATTTAAGTTTTGAAAATTCACATTTAAAGAAATCTAGTGTTTGATCATCATATCTAAATATTTATTAGAATGCAAAGACTGCAATATATTTTTGAGCAACTAGATTAGATACATGTATATTTATTAAAGAGCCATAAGGCACCTAATGGCATTACAAATAAACATTAATATTTTTTAGTCACAAAATGACTCTAATTTGCCTCTTTGAATTGGAATTCTCTATTTTAATATTAATTACTACACTAGTTGTAATATAAATTTTAGAAGAAATACAAATATTAGAAGAAAAATATTTTAAGTGGTCATTTATTGAAAATAATTGTTGCACAAATAGTATTTAGTACCAAAAGATCTCCTCAAAATATTCAATAAATATAATTTAATGAGTATAAGTGTGATCTATTAGTAAGGAATACCTGAGGGCTAAATACAAGAATAACATTAATGTTAACAATGTTGAATCTCTATCACTCTCCATAATAAAACGATCCTGTAAATATGGCTGACTTAATAATCAATAAACACTAACACTATGCTGTACTGTTTACCAAAACTTGCAGCAAACATCTATATGGTGAAACTGTTGTGTATCCGCTTAAGCCATTTTAATTGCATTGGCAGAGCGCTAGAAGTATTGAGCGCTCATGGGCCACGTGACCAGCGCGCACCGCAGGGAGACGAGAGCCTGCAACTCCGCTTTTCAACGCCTCTGGCTTTAACATTATGCCACATTAGCGCCAAAACGCTATTTATTGTTTGAATTTCATTAAAACACATTTAAAAAAATTAAAGCTTATAGCTTTGTTTAATATCAAAAGCAGGTTTGGCAATTTGGCGTGAGATTGAGTTGGGCGGAGTGAGAGCGTGAGACAGAGCCTTAAAGCGTGAGAATCACGCCAGATGCGTGAGAGTTGGCAACCCTGTATTATATCGGTAACATTAAAAACCTTACCTGTATATCTGTTGTTGATCCGGTTGCCAAGCAGCAAGGCGCCTCTGTTGATGACGACAGCGGAAACGACGAGATACTGCAGCCATATGTCGCAGCCATTTCAGAACAGCAATATTAGGCCAGCGGTCAACGGGCAGAGTTTTACAACAGACCTAAGTAGAAAAGAATTATGGCGGAGAGCACGGTATGTTGGTGTTTTTGTAATGCGTTGTGTTATTTTAACCTCATCGCTGAACGCTAGCACTTTTGGTGCACGCGCGGCTTCCGCTTGAAAAGGCGGTCTGGAGTCTGCAGTGCCATGTTGATTTGAACGTGACCAATAGTGTCTATGGCGGAATCACGGAAGTGAATCCTTGTAGCGTTACAAACTCTGGTCGCAATTAATTTAATAAAGTAAACGTTTTAACGCCTCTTGAATTGCCTTCTGCATTATCCCTATCTCTCTCATTGCGTCAGCGTGTGTGTAAGGTTCTGCAAATAAACAAAGTTACGAAATTAATAGACCAGTGAAGTTTGAATCTTCCTTTTCTGAGTCGTTACCTATTTATTGTTTCGCTATTAAACGGCTGTTGATATCTCAAATCTAACGCGGTCCGGTGTGACAGAGATTTTAAACAGTTCACAGAAAAATTAACATTCTGATATAATTTACTCACCCTCGTTGCATTCCAAACCTATATTGGTTGTGAAACACAAATTAAGATGTTTTGAATGAAACCTAAGAAAGTCCCTTTGTTCAAAGTCAATTCCTCTACAATTTTGATGCTTCAAAAAGTTCAAATGAGACTGAACAGATTAGTTTAGGATTTATTCACATAAATATTGATCAATAGATCACATCAAAAAAGCTGTGATAGCACGTTTTAACTTAAAGTTACTTCAAAATCAATGAGGTTCTTGGAAATATGTGAGTTGATCAAATGTATGAATGGATCCATAAATGTTAAATTAGTTTATCATATAAAGGGATGTTTCTCTTAATGTTCTATATGGATCACCTTTACATAAAATTTTCTTTATCAGCACTTAAAGTGTCAAAATTTGCCTACATAGACTTTCAATGGTGGGATAGAAATAAATGTATGTATGTTAGATGAATGAAAGTAATGTTTTGGCCAAGTAAATGAAGACAACATGTTCATTTTTGGGTGAAATAGAGGGGTGAACTAGAGGGGAAAGAGGGTAGCCCAGTACCTATGTATTAAATGGATATATCCATTTAATAATGGATATATCCATTTAATACTTGTATTAAATGGATATATCCTATGTATTAAATTATCCTATGTATTAAATGGATATATCCATTTAATAATGGATATATCCATTTAATACATAGGTACTGGCCTACCCTCTATGCAGTGCCTGGTTATAAACAAATGTTGTCTTAACTATGTTTTTTTTTTCCTTTGCAGGGTCATATTACAATTCAGAAAGGTCAAACATTCCCTCAGTTGCAGAAATGCACAAAATGCTGCAACAATTTTCATTGTCCCTTTTGTATGACCAGTGTATTTAAGCCCTGCAGACTGGACAAAGTCAAATTACATCTGAAAAGCCACTGTAAGAAAGCAGTTGTCCACGGAGGTATGAGTATATAGCATAGTGTACATATACTGTATATGTGTGTATAATGTGTAGAATGTATTTGAGCCAAATCTTCATGACCACCTGCCTAATATGTTGTTTGTCCACTGTGTGCTGCTAAACCAGCACCGACCTCGACTAACCTAGTTGTTCCTCCAGCACATCCCAATAATCCACCCATAATCCTCATTAAAATGATGTGTGACTTGGCTCGGCCAGATGGGGTAGCCTTTGTTGCCATCGTCCGTTGATGATCCTTGGACGCCCAAACACCCTGTAACCAGTTTGTGGTTTGTCCCTCCTCTGACCACTGTTAGTACATTTTCACCACTTCTGACCAGGAGCATTTCACAATTCCTTGCCGTTTCAGAGATACTCTGACCCAGACGCCTTTCCATAACAATTTGGCCCTTGCCAAAGTTGCTCAGATCTTTATTCCTGCCCATTTCTCCTGCATCCAAAACATTGATTAAGAGAACTGATTGTGTGCTTACCATCGAATCTACCCAGACTTTAATATGTGGCCTGGTTTGGAGATGATCAATGATTTTCACGTCACCTGTGACTGGTCATAATGTTTTGGCTCATCAATGTATGCATGTAGCATAAATACATTTTACCTCAATATTTTACCAATAACAATTTGTTTTTTTCAGACTTCACTTTTCACAGGTGTGGACTGGGCTGTAGACCATCACTTCATTTTCATTGTATGTACTGTTCCTCAACAATTATGAGGAGAGATGATTTTAAAAACCATTTACAAGTCTGTAAACATAATCCACATTCAGAATCAGCCACAAAAAAGCTGTCAAGTACCAGTACAGCAGTGACCGCTCGAAAAATCATAAACACACCATCAATCATCAATACAACAGGGACAATTCCTTCAATCATATCCACACCGTCAGCCACCAGTACAGGCGTGACCGCTTTAGGGGTCATAGATGGGCCGTCACCCACAAGTACAGATGTGACCGCTTTGGGGGAAAAAGATGGAGAGTCACCCACCAGTATAGACATGACCGATTTGGGGATCAAAGATTGGCCATCGCCCACAAATAAAGGCAAGATTCGCGTGCGTCCTGTTATAAAAAAAAAATGCCCAATGTGCAGTGTCCTCATCAATAAAAACAATCTACAAAAACATATTGAACGGAAACACTCCGATCAGTCAGAATTGGACATTGGCGACACATTTCAACTTACAAGCCAGTGTATAGATGAGACAAATGGGATATTTACAGTTCTTAAAGTTGTAAAAGGCCACAGCGTCCCACTTCACGTACAATACAAGACGATGGGAGAAAAGCACGAAATTCTCTGCGAATCGAACGAGTGCCAGTTTAACATTGACATTGCGCAGAGGAGCGGTATCACGTCGTACCAGTGCGTGCATATCAGTGCAGCGAGCTTTTGCAAGTCTTCAGCTGAACCAGTGTCACTCAAGGAAGACGTTTTAACGGAGATGGTGAGAGGAAAATGGTTCAGCGAGAAAAAGAAAAAAGAATGCCTTGCTCTGCAACAGCTTGCCAATAGTAGCTGCGTACCGCTTTCCGTTAACACCTCGACTGGCATCTCGACAACAAAACAGTTCATTTCGGTTTTTGAGCCCAGTGTGTCCTCCTTTAGTCGTTTGGGCCGTGTCATGGTTGTTTATAACACCAAGTTGAACACGTGGCACTGTCCCTGTACCAAAGTGCGACGCTCATGTCTGCACAAATACGTTGCCAAATGGCATCTATTTCAAACGCACCGTGAGCTATTGAGTACCGATGGGTCATCACACCACACGCCACATTCAGAAGAGGAAGGTGCCACAGAGGACATTCATGTGTATCCCCCGAAAGGCCTGGGACTGGAGTTTATGGTGAATTACATTCTTCAGATCAAAAAGATGCCTACTGTTCTTCCAGAAGAGATGCGCATACCATCGCCACACAAGGATTACCCACGCAACCTTTGTCCGAATGAAACCTTATGTCAGGGATGTCCAGGCGAAGTCCCTCTCAGTGACCCTATTCTAATAACACAGAATGCCAAGATAGTGACCAATTGGTGCATTATTGAAGGTAGGATATTTTGTACTTATGCTTGCGCTCTATTCAGCTACATTGTCCTTTAATGTATTACTTGTTTTAATTGCTAGATGTTGCCACATACTGCAAGCAGTGCCCGCAGTGTGCAATGTTTTATCGTTACCAAGAGTGGAAAGACGGCCTCCATAACTTCAATGATCACATCATCCTTGACATACCTTTGTGCTTAACCTTCAGGAACCTTCTACAGGTAATACAGTCTGGCTAGAGTCAGTGATATTTTTCTTTTTTTTTGTCCTGTTTATTCATTTATTCACAAATATAGTCACAAATATCTTGGTGGTTCAACTGTCCTTGTATCATAATACCTTCATTAGGAGAAGGTAATTCTTGAAAATAAAACCTAATTAAAGGGATAGTTCACCCAAAAATGAAAATTAGCCCATGATTTACTCACCCTCAAGTCATCCTAGGTATATGACTTTCTTCTTTCAGATGTATACAATCATACATCTGAAAGAAGAAAGTTATATTTTAGAGTTATATTTTTAAAAGTCCTGGCTAATCCAAGCTTTATAATGATAGGGATTGTTGCTCTGTTTTTGAAGTCCATAAAAATGCATCTGTCGGTCAAATAACGTGCTCCATATTGCTCCGGGAGGTTAATAAAGGTATTCTGAAGCAAATCGTTGCTTTTATGTAAGAAAATATCCATTTTTAAAACTTCCGATTGATCGCCTTCCGTGGAAAAGTGTTGAAAGTGCCTTATTGGAGTTCAAGATGCGTACGCGATGTCTGACGTGCGCACCTGGGGTGCTTCTCAATATCGCTCCTCGTTTCCTCGCTCCTCCGTCCTCCATCCTATGACCCGGAACCGATGGAGCTCAGCCATCTTGTAGGAGATCTCAATTCTCTAATTGCACCGCGAGGATAGAGGAGTGAGGAGGCTTCCTGAGGAGTCATGAGCGAGGATACACAGGTGGATCCTTTGCGGAAGTATTTTATCGATTAAACGTGACGCAAGCATTCATTCTCCTCCCCCTTCATATCGTACCACAGTTTATTCATTATTATTATTATGTTTACATGTACAAGACACAAATGTATATCAAATAACAACAACTGACAGTTGCAGAATTATATCAAAGCAGAAGAAAATGAAAGAAACTAATAGAAACTAATACTATGCAATGAATACAAAACAGTTAATAACTGGAATTCGTTGTTAATAATATCTGGTAATATTAATTAAAATATGGACAAATGTGGTATTTTGTGGAGGCTGAAGCTTACAATATAAATAGTTATCTCTACTGTTCAAGAATCCCGATTAAATCCAGCGGTGCAGAGTCATCATTAACTGATGACGATTTAAAGGGAGCGAGGATATATCATTTCACTTGATTCAATTCCTCCGTCCTCACGTCCTTCCCTCGCATCCTGCAGAGGTGGAGCTAAGGAGCGAGGAAAGGAAACAAGGATGCACAAATAAGAATTGGGAAGCACCCCCGGTAGTGTAAGCAGTTGAACTGCAGAGGCACTTTCAACACATTCACTTTTTTCTCAGTGAACACTGATCTGCCGAAACTTTTACTTTATAAAATTTTAAACATGGAAATTTGTCGTACACAAATGCATCAATTTGTTTCAGAAGGCCTTTATTAACCTCCCAGAGCCGTGTCAAGCACGTTATTTTACAGACAGATGCATTTTTATGGACTTGAAAAACAGAGCAACAATCCCTGCCATTATAAATTTGGATTAGCCAGGACTTTTTTAATATAACTCAACTTTTATTCGTCTGAAAGAAGAATGTCTATACACCTAGGATGACTTGAGGGTGAGTAAATCATGGGCTAATTTTAATTTTAGGGTGAACTATCCGTTTAAGTAGTTACATAATATTTTATTATTATTTTAAATAAAACATTTCAATACAACTGGTTATTATTTGAATTTTTATTTTCAACCAAATTCAAATTCATGTGGTCCAACATGCAGAAATAAATAATCATAGATTATTTTTAAAAGGTTTTTCTTCATCATGAACATTTTACTTCACTTTATGTGACTGATTCAATAAATGTGTTATTTTATATTCATATATTAATAGTTTTCTCTCTCTCTCTCTCTCTCTCTCTCTCTCTCTCTCTCTCTCTCTCTCTCTCTCTCTCTCTCTCTCTCTCTCTCTCTCTCTCTCTCTCTCAGGTCCATACTTCAGTGAGCAGAGCAGTTGCATTTTTACAGCTTATGACAGGTGTGGAGTTTCCACCTCCAGACACAATGCTGCAGGCATATTTACAGTTTGAAGCCCTCACAGATCATGAATACAAATACTCATGCCCCTCCTGCGGAGATCATCCCCCAGTGGTGATCTTGGGTGTACACAAACCGAGCACTTCTCACTTATCAGGTAAAAATTTGATAATGTTGTTCATCTGCCAGATTGTTTCTTTGATACTTTTTGTGACATGTTTTTGTCATAGTAAAATACTCATTATGTTATGTTTTCAGAAAATGACATTAAAGAGCCGCCAGAGAATTTTAAAGGGGAGGTCAATCTGGAAAAGTTCTGGGAGGCATTATCCAAAGAGATGATTTGTCGAGGATTTGTTGAAAGTACATGCATAAAGTGCTTATTACACTATATTGTGGACTATTGAAAATAATGCTTTATCTAATTTTTTTGTCCCCTACTGTTTTAGATGAAGGAAGTAATCCATTCGCAGTTCCACCAAATTATCACTTTTGGGCTCCTTGGATAGGCAAGAACACACGAAAGTCAGACACTGTGTTAAACACAGAGTTTGAGAAAGTCCATACTTCAAAGACTGCAACAGATATTTTAGAAATGAAAATTACAGAGGATAAACTCACTGAAGAACTTTTCAAACAGAAGGTTTGCTCTATGAGTAGAACAACATTTTTAGTGCTTTTTTTTTGTTGCATAAATTCAAATGAACATATATGGAATAATACTCTTTTTGATAGGATGATGTGATTAGAAGTTTATGCAACGAGTGTGGTGTGGACTCCACCGGATCTCGCAGTGATCTCCTTCTTAGATTGGCCAGTGAAATGAAATCCAGGCAAACATGTGACAAAATCTATGCAAAAATCTGGAGTTGTTCTGGTGAGCTTAATGTTTATTCTACTGTTTTAACTGCATTCCCCTAAATGTTTGCTATTGTGGAATTATTGCCAATATATGAAAATTATATAACAACTGCTTCTAATATTTAAACAGGAAATTATATCATAGAATGGATCCCTGCATACCCTAATTTTGTGTCAAGGTCAAAAAAATTATAATTTTAAATAAAATAATTTAAAGGGGGGGTGAAACACTCAGTTTCAGTCAATCTCATGTCAGTCTTGAGTACCTATAGAGTAGTATTGCATCCTTCATATCTCCGAAAAGTCTTTAGTTTTATTATATTTATAAAATAAATATATCTTTCCGGAAAATAACGAGCGCTTGGAGGCCTATCGTGTGGGCGGAGCTAAAGAATGACGAATGCGCACAAAGCGGTGACGTCCTCGAGCGTGGAGAAACCCATGGCTATCGATTCTCAGCTAATATAGATATGATCCAGAATCAGATTCGGAGGCTGAAATAAATTGAACAGGAGAAACAGCAACAGCAGGACGTCCGTCTCTGTGGTATGTACTGTATTTAGTGGCCTGTCAACATTTGTGTGTCTTTACTCGCAGTTTATGAGGACATGATTCGGTTTATGGACTATTGTATGCGACTAAACCTTAGCAGTAGCAAGCAAAACGGTCTTGCACGTCAGACTAGTGTAACGTTATACATAGAACAACAATGGAGTCCGTTAGCGCATTTGAATGACGAAGCACGCGATCGTGTCGTTTACTGATGTTTACTCATGCGACGGTAGCCAATAGCAGAGACATTTGAAGCAGTTTTACTCACCGGCTGCTTCCAAAGCATGACCGAACCTTTATCGCTGGGACCGCTCTGTCAAAAACACACTTCTTTGGTATGATTTGGTGAAGTCCTGACAGCAGTGAACGGTGGAGATCCACTTTGCGACGCGACTGAAGCGATGTTGTGAAGCTTCCCGTCATTTCTGCGTTCAAATCGGTTCAAATGCAGCGCTGCCTTCCCGGAATGCTGTGCTGAAGAGTTGAAGTCGCTCGACATCACCCATAGGAATAAAGTGGAGCGCGGCGTGACAGAAGTATTCATGGACGACTGGATCTGCAGCTGAGAGAGTGTTTATGGCCGTGCATTTCCTCTCTCGCTCTAGTCACGTGTGCACGCACCCTACCGGGAGAAGAGCCGTACGGCCCATACAAGGACCTTCCGCTCTGTTCACGTCAAGCCGACCCAAACTCTCCGAAACTTGTGAGAAACCGGAAGGAGTATTTTTGACACAGAAATACTCTATCAAACGTCCAACATTAGTTTTTGAAACTTTGTCTATGTTTAGGATGGGAATCCAAGTCTTTAACAGTGTAAAAAGCTCAGTATGCATGAAACAGCATCCCCCCCCCCCCCCTAATCTGTTAGAGACAAGGCAAAGTTGGTAAAAATGCTTTTACCCCATAAAATATTTATGAAGTAATAATGAATTACATTTGTAAAAAAAAATACCTTTTTACCTTGAAACGTATACACTACTGTTAAAGATCAAGCAATAAAAACAGTTTATATTTGTATAGATTTTATTGCTGTGATGCAAAGCTGAAATTTTAGCATCATTACTCCAGTCTTCAGCATCACATGATCTCTCAGAAATCCTTCTAATATACTGATTTAATGCTCAAGAAACATGTATTATCATCATCAATTTTTTTAACATTATAAAACTCATTACTGTCACTTTTGATCAATTTAATGCATGCATAAACATTTCTTTAAAGACAAAAATTCTTACTGACCCCAAGTTTTAGTGTATTTTAAAAGTAACAAAAATAATAATAATAAAGGATATAGATTTAAATGTTTTAATGATTTTTCCTGTTCTTTGTTCAATTTTTTATTATTAATGTTATTTTCTTCTCTTTTCTGTTTTTCTGTTCATTTTAGGAAGCTGGGGAGTCATTATGTGCCCCTGTGGAATTGTTTACAGTCTAAAATGCAATCTCCGAGCTGCAAGCCCCCGAGACTTTGCCGATTTGCTGTTATCATGGCAACATATTCCTAATGTTATAATTTATGACTTTGCACAGGGTCTAGCTACGCACACCAATCTAAGGGAAACTGAAAAGGTTCACTTCTCTCCATTTGAAGGACGATTGGTGGAGCCAACTCAAGCTAACATAGACCTGGCCAAACGTGGACAGCTGAAAGTGTCACTGCCTTGGCTGAGTGATAAAATGGAAATGACGGATCCTCTCAGTCACCCGGTGACCGGTTCATCTGATCATTATGTACTTCATGAAAGCAACACAAAAGATTTTCTGAGGAAGCCCTCACTCGTGCCTCAGCTGGCTGGCAAAGTGAATGGTGAGGTTGCAGAGCAACTATTTGCTAAAATGAAGAAAAACAACTACTTCTTGAACATGTCATCAACGCATGTGTTTCTAATGAGGAACATCATTCACCACTATAATGAAAACAAGGCCAGCAAAGCAAGCACCAGATTAACAAAGAGTTCTGGATCAAACTTGCTGACTGATGCGTATGGACAAGCTGTGTTGGGTAAATTTGTGTAAATGATATTAAACAACAGAAATGTAGTGGAGAGACATTGATAAATAAATACAGACTTATAACTTTAGATTTGTTTGTGTTGTAATAGAAAATCCAGGAGGAACCATATGCACAGATGGGACTGAGGACTCAATCCTGCCATCTCTGATGGACCTGAGCAGTATGTGCTTTTATTGTCCTATAAATTATCCTAATGATGTGTTGCAACAAACGGTTACCAGTAGTGTATGTTGGGGTTGTCAACAGTGGTACACAGACTATGATTTTAGTTCACTTTTTAAATGTATTAATAGCACATATGTTCCATATACATATAAAATTGTTCTTTTCTGTCTTAAAGCTTGACTGGGACTGCAGTACAGACAACCCACTGGAATTGGAAATAATATTGTAAAATCCCATTATCCAATGGCTTTAAATTAAATCTTAATGACTGTTAGTTAGTTAAAACCAAAAGACTGGGAAACCTTTAAGATATTTTTTTCCTAATAATATGCATTCAAAGACTGCATTGTGATTTCTGAATACTGGATGTTATTTATGTTTTTGTTTTGTTTTTTGTAGCATTGCATTATTGTCTGCAATTTTTTTAGCTTATTAGAATTATTATTTTAAGTTCACTATTTTTATATTTCTGCAGGACTGTTAATATAGTTGACATTTAGTTTGAGTATTTCAGTTGTGATGTTTAATTTGTTTTAGTTGTACTTAAAGTAGTATCAATGTTGATGGCATATTATTGTGTTAAATATGATTAAACATTCATGACTAAAAACTACAGTGTTCTTAAGTACTGTTTGCAGCATCACAAACAAGAAAGGAATTATATTATCACAGTTAAATATTTATTTAAATGTATTAAAGCATAGAGGTAGATTTTATGGGGGTAATAACATTTTGCTTTCATTTTTTTTATTTATGTAAAGGTAGATTTGTTAAAGTTGCTCCAAGTTTGGTGTCATTTAAAAATAATTTTAATTACTTAAAATATCTATTTAATAACCTTTATATATATATATACACACACACACACACATATATATACACACACACATATATACAATATTTTATTATTATTACAATTATATTTACACGCTTTACTCAGATGTTCAGTTGTTATAAATCATGTTATCTTGTTTTAATACATTGGCAATACAACATGTATTTTTTTTCATGCCAATAAAACTTCCTGAATGAAAGAATTCTATATAAATACATACATTCTAAGAAATTATATATATATATATATATATATATATATATATATATATATATATATATATATATATATATATATATATATATATATATATATATATATATATAATATCTATAATGTATATTTGGTCTCTCTCTCCTTCTCTTTTTCTCTCTCTCAGTGTATGCTGAGTGGGTTTGTTTAACAATGATAGGGGTTGTTTATTTTTATCAAGCAAACGAGTGTAATCTTAAATAAATTACGCTCCAAAACAGTAGGTGGCGCAAATGTAATGATGTATCATTGGCTCCGCCCAGAGACAGCTGGCCTGGTAGCTGTCACGCCCGCTCAGGTTGATGTTACTGCACTGGAAAGCCGAGTTTGTACACAATAGCGATGGCAGAAATATCCCTTTATCTCTCCAGCGTCAGTATAACTGTGACTCATGATATGGACCCAAACAAGGTAAATTATATATTTGACCAATTTATTTAATGCGTAACGTTACATGACTGTATGACTTGGATAATCAATTTAATTTAATGTACTCTAAATCCCAATAAGTCATATTGAAAGTCTGCTCAGTTTTATTGTACTGTTATTACTTAGAATTAATTAAAACATTCCCATTGTACCAGCTGTCCCGGTCTTTTCTATCATCACAAAGCTAAAAACAACAAGCATAATGAACTGATTAACGTTATGATTATTCACAAAGAAACTAAAACCGGTCAGATGTCTTTTCCTCCAAAAAGTACTAACTTACATTAATATTTTTAAGTGATATGGTATTAGAGCTATTAACTGTCGTCTAATAAAGAAATGAGAACGTCTGAAAGTTTTAAGCAGAACCATATTTTTCTCTCTCTCTTTTTTAAGCAGACCCATGACTATTTAATTTGATATTAAAAAACAATACTGTGGTATTTTGGACACTATTATTGTTTAATTCTTTTTTTAATGGCACTAGGGTAATTGTCTTCCCTCATTCCAGTTTAAAACGCCCATCATATTGTACATAATCAACTTTGCCTAATATACATGATCTGTGATGTGTGACTGTGAGCAGAGCTCTGGAAAAGAGAAAGAATATGAGTGTGTGGAGCTTGGTGATCTAGACAGAAAAGAGAAGACCCCACGCCGCATTATTCACTTCTCCAGTGGGGAAACCATGGAAGAATACAGCACAGATGAGGAGGAGGAAGACAAAAAACAGAACGCAAAGAAAGAGCTTCTGTCTTCCATAGACACAGTATGTGTGTTTAAACAAATCCTCTGAATCTGAGTGGCCCTTAAAGGGATAGTTCACCCATTCTGTCATCATTTACTCACCCATAATGTCGTTCCTAACTTGTATGACTTCTGTAAAAAGGCAAAAGATTACATTCTTTAGAAAATCTTACTTTGTGTTCCAAGAAATTTGGTTTGAGACAACATAAGGGTGAGTACATTGTTGGGTGCATTATCCTTATATGAAAGGGGGTGGGGGGGAATAAGACAGTGTAAAGGTTAACATAATTAGTATAACATAAATATTACTGTATTTTTTATCTTTATTTTAAAGTCCAAGCTGACTTGGGGCCCATATGTCTGGTTTCAAATGTGGAGAGCAGCTTCAACCACTATATCAGGTAAGTCTTTGAAGAAAGTCTGTGGTTTTGTAAAATTTCCCTAATTAAAAATATATTTGCTGAAATATTCTTCATGTGATAGCCAATATCTATCATGTTCACTGATATGTTAAAGTTTTGTCGCTCAAAAAGGCATCAATTAATTATTCATTAAAGGGCTACTTCAGTGCTGGGTCATCAATGTAGTAGAAATGTGATATTATTTTTTAATTTGGTGCTTTCTAGACTGAGAAAAGACAGAAAATGTATTTACTTTTCATGGGGATGAAAGACTACAATTCCCAGAATGCTTCGCTGCCCTGTGAGGCCATTCCCCAAAGCCACCTACTAGATTACTGTAATTGAATTGGAGAAGACACTACAATTAAAAACTGAACGTGTCTGTTCAATATAATGAGTGAGCAAGCGGCAACCTCCCGCGATCTCTCTTGAAGCCAATACGGAAGTTATGTAAACTGCAATTCCTCAACTGGCCACTAGGGACAGGCTCCAGAAGGAAGCAGAATCTCATTGAGCCTCATGTTAAAATTCTCAACTTTAAAGCAGAAAAAAACATGTTTACAGCCTGGTACAAATTGTGGTTTTGGCTTATAAGGCTAATTTTGATCTTCATGACAACTCTGAGGGGGGTGAATTTTTTTATAACTCATTTGTTTACGTTATATAAAGCCTTAAGGTTCTGCATAATTAAGGGTGTGGTTACAAGTGGATAGCCATTTATCCGCCGTCTATAGTTATTGCGTCACCTCAGCTCCACGCACATCCCGCCTTTTTGCCCATTTTCTGTTATCCGGGAGTGACACGTGATGACTCGCTCACAAGATGGCAACGCCCAGCTCACCCCTACTTTAAGCTTCAAAACGGCTTATCTGAATCCTATGGGTGACGTCACGGACACTACGTCCATATTTTTTACAGTCTATGTGAGTGAGTCACTGCGTGAGTATTACAGCACTGAGCACTAACTGCAGGAGTGAGATAAATGAGCTGATGAGCTCTCATGATGAGAGCTGAGTCAATCACGACTACACTCGAGGCATACATTCACAACGCGAGTTCAGTCTGGCGCGTTTCAGTTCATGCCTTTGCAAGCTTAACTTTCATAGAAATTAATTTGAGAAGTTAAAAGTAGGGATGTCAACGATTAATCGATGATCGATTAATTTTCGATAAGACATTTGATCGATAAGACTTATCGATCATCGATTAAGCAGGGTAATGCGCGTGCGTGAGGAAACAGGAGGAAAAATGATGCGAGCGCGCCCGAGTTCTATTTGGAACCATTTTACTGCTGGAGTTACACCTTCATCATGACTGCAAGCTTGCATGTGCATTCGCAGCCTTTTGTTTTGTGCAAATGTAAGTTGTAATATTTTGTGCAGGCCTATCTTTAGCTGATTTATCTCATAAGGATGCATTTGGTTAATAATTAACGTTAGAGGTGAGTGGTAGTAAAAGCGTGGCGGTGATCAGCTTCAGCGTGCAGCTCCAACAACACTAATAATGACTGATTGGGACTGTCATATTACACAACATTAATGAGAACACTATTGTAATAAAACATTGTGATTGTTAATTATTTGGGTTTATTTGCCGTGTGTTTCGTTGCGTTGATCCAGGAGGAGCGCATGCACAACATGAGTCACGCATTCTGACTCGCGCATGTAACTTAGTTCAAGTTCACTTATGCATTTGCATCAGATTGTGCTGAAGTAATTTGTAATATTACATTTATTTTGTGATGTTATATACGTGATCAATCATATAGGATGCGTTTCTTTCAGCGAAATAAAACGCACTAACAAAAGGCTTCAGTCAGTGATGGCTACCGGTTTTCATTTAGTGCTTCGGCTTTAGCGCATCCAGAGCAATGCATAATAATGATGATTGGGACAGTCATATTATATAACAGAAATGAGAACACTGTTTTAATAAATGGTTGTAAAGTCATCGGGTTTAGGTGCCGTGTTCAGAGCGTTGTTCCTAGAGCGCGTGAACACCACGCGTCTCCCATTCTGAATATGAATATCAGCAACTCAATTCAAGTTCACTTGTCCATTCGCATTATTTTGTGAAGATATATAATTTGTAATATTTTGTTAACTTTATATAAATCTGATTAATCTCATATAGGAAGCTTTTTGTTGAGTTAAATAACGTGCTAGCAAAGAGCTTCAGTGTTACTTACCAGTGTTGATTCAGCGCATCGGATTCAGCTCGCGCAGTTCAAACAGCAACGCACGACTAATAATAACTATGATTGGGACGGTCACATTACATAACATTAATGAAAACAATATTTTTATAAATCGTTTTGAGTTAACTGGGTTTATTTTTAATTAACGTTGCAAGTGCGTCCACAAATTCTGAATAACAGATCTGAGGCGGCGTTCGTGTTGTATTACATGTTATATTTGGTTATTAAATAAGTAATTTAATTAAATTTTAAATAACATCGACTAATTTTACAATCCCATAGCCCTTTGTTTAGATTAAAAAAAAATCCTTCTCATTCATTTGGTGAAGAACATGGCGTTTTGAGCAGCATTGCACATAGGCCTACTGTCATGCTGTCGGCTATAAGCCACTGCTGTAGACGCATATTTCAGTATTATGGTTAACGATTAACCGATTAATTGATCGTTAATTTAAACGACCATCGATCATGGGAATTTGTGAAAATTGACATCCCTAGTTAAAAGACTTACATTGCTCACCATAGCTCCGTTTAAATGAGTGCCTGCAGCTGCTAGCTGAGCTGTGAGTGTGATCTCCATCCCCCATGAGCGGGTTCAAAACATGCGGAAATGGCTCCCTCTGCTGGCTGTAGTCTTTAGCCAAACATATCATCAATTTGCATCATAGGCGGAATTATTACAGACATAAAATGCAACAATCTCTTGTCTCAGGAGGATATGAGGGGGGAAAGCACAATCATTTGAATATACTCCAGGGTTTCTACTGATACAAAGCCATATGCTAATCGCTGAAGTAACCCTTTAATTAACTAATTCAATTAATTAATCATTTTCAAATTCTTTAGTATGTAATGTTGCTGTTTGAGCAGGAAAAATATCTGCAAAGTTACAAAGCACAAAGTCACTCAAAAAGGATATATATATATATATATATATATATATATATATATATATATATATATATATATATATATATATATATATATATATATATATATATATATACAATGATGATTATTATTTGAACACCCTGCTATTTTGCAAGTTCTCCCACTTAGAAATCATGGAGGGGTCTGAAATTATCATCGTAGGTGCATGTCCACTGTGAGAGACATAATCTAAAAATTAAAAAAAAATCCAGAAATCACAATGTATGATTTTTTTAACTATTTATTTGAATGATACAGCTGCAGATAAGTATTTGAACACCTGAGAAAATCAAGGTTAATATTCGGTACAGTAGCCTTTGTTTGCAATTACAGAGGTCACACTTTTCCTGTAGTTTTCTACCAGGTTTGCACACACTGCAGGAGTGATTATGGCCCATTCCTCCACACAGATCTTCTCTAGATCAGTCAGGTTTCTGGCCTGTTGCTGCGTAAAGTCAGCTGTGCTTGTACCATGGCAGATTCGATATTTACATGGCGGAATTTAAAAGCGGGAAGACTGTGTTTCTTCAGGACATTTTAAATATTTTAAATATAAAAACATAAAAATTAAAAAAACGTGTTCTAATTTAGATGGTACATGTATGTAGACTGTAAACTGAAGGATGTTTTATTTTTATTTTAAACCATTATTGTGTATCTGACCATTTTATTTTATTTATTTATTTTTAAATTATCTTTACAACTGTTTTAATTATCCTTGTTTTTAATTCTTAATTCATACAAATGGTGTTCTTTTTTCTCATGACTATGTTAACACTATCTAATTAATTTTTTGAATTGCCTTTGGGTATGAAATGTGCTATACAAATAAACTTGCCTTGCCTATTTAAAAATGTTTGTGTGCTGCTGTGTGTGCCTGTGTGTGTAATAAAGCAAAGTGTATACACGTTGTGCACCCGCCTTATAGGTGCATATTACTAACTCACCCTTTAAAGGAACACGCCGACTTTTTGGTTCTTCAGCTTATTCACCGTATCCCCTAGAGTTAAGTCGATACATACCATTTTTATCTCCGTTCATGCCATAGCTCTGTCCGCAGGTTGTCACGTTGGTTATGTTGACAGAAGGTAGGCTACTTTCACTTATTGTATGTATGGACTTATCTATCTCTGGGGAATATGGCGAATAAGCTAAAGTCCCAAAAAGTTGAAAAAAATACTACAGATGGGGGCGAGTGCATTTGCTATTTAAACAACGTGGCGCTGGATGTGAAAATGATAACTGTATCAGGTTAAAACTAGCAAAAAGCATGTTGCATCTGGCATCACTTTGCGATAGTGGAGTATGATAGGGCCCAGAGTGTTTACTCACTGACTGGGAAGAGACTAGAGGTGCTGCAACAATGTTTAATGTGTAACGTGTTTTTGAACATTCAAGCATAATAGCCTATTCCAGTAGACCCAAGAAACTAAATCAAGACTTTATAAAAAGGCATAATGGGGCATTTTTAACACCATATCATCTTCTAGTAAATTAGCTAGCATGATGAATGAAATGGGTGTAAGTAATCATGCCTGGGAATTAAACATGATTTTCTGGCTAAATGTTTGTGTCTGTGCGATTAGCAATGAAATCTTCCTCGGGCCATTGTGGATGATGTTAAATGATTATGACATGACGGTTTTTATATTTTATGCAAATTTGCAAAACACTGAAACATGTTTGAGCTCTAAATATATGATTATTTTTGTATGCCGCTATCTAGTTTATGTTTAGTAAAGCACCACATCATAAGATTATCTTTAAATGTTTGAAATGCTTTAGCTCTAGAGAGATGCACTAAACTTTTTTTTTTAAATGTAGCATCTTGAAAAGACAGAAAATTAAATATGTAAGACTGTTGGGCACATTTAGGTAGTGGTAAACACTTGTAAATATTCATATTCTATAACTATCTTACAGCTTGTGACTACCTGGGTGAGCGAATGGCATCACTGTTTGGCATCACAACAGCTAAATACCAGTATGCCATAGATGAATACAGTAGGTCAAAGAGGGAGGTATGGCGGTCATTTTTATTCACTTCATATAAAAGACTAATATCAGAATTATTCGTATTGTAATTTTTTTATTGTTTATTTAACAGGAGGAGAGAGCTGAAGATACACAGCTCTCTGAAGAAGAAGAGCATCTGTTTGAAGAGCAGCAAAATGATGACGACGAGGACCCGAAGACCAACCAGCCTGAGACCAACTGTACTCAAGTGCAGGTGACCAATGAGCTGGACTGTCAGCCTTCTTTAGTATCCAACACAGTTCACATCCCTGCTCTTGTCACTAGCACTTAACCAACACAAGTATAGTCATATAATTGTGGTTTAAACACTAGTCTTCATTCTTTAAAGCACTTACCACAGGGATGTAATCAGGCTCTGTAATAGATTTCATATATTAACTTGTGACTTTGACTGCCTTACTGCACTGATCCTGGGCCAGTGAAACAATACTGATCATGGTGCTAATGAGGAGATGAGCCAATTCTTGCACCTCTGACCAAAAATGAATTTGTTTTGAAATGCCAATACGCTGAGATGATTACAATGAACATGTATTACACTGAACATTTGTGTTTTTAATTGACTGTGTACAGTATGTATTTTTTTAATTATTATAAGTGTTATGAAGCATTTGATGGACTTATCCTCCATCAATACAGAGACACATACCCGTACCTCACACTGAATTTTCAGTATTTATTTAATATACCGTTAATGCGTAATATTTGTTGTGTCATTGTTTGTTTTTTAAAAGAGAAAATGTAATTTTTTTACCATCTTGTGTTTAACATGAATAAAACACTACAGTATTATATATTGTGAGATTTAAATGTATCCGTGTTGTTCAGGGTTCCTACAGAGTTCATTTTAACTATTACTTTCTCAAGCTCTTTGAATTTTGAAGGTCCAGTGTGTAAATGTGTGGCATGTGTCAGCCACAGTAGCATCTCTATGTTCTTTGAAAATGAGGTGTGGGCGGTGAACTAAGCCGTTGGTTGCAATTTGCAACCTCATCACTAAATGCCGCTAAAATTTACACGCCGAGCCTTTAAATTGTATAGTTCTTGAAAATGCTTGATTTTTTTTTTCCTCCATCGAACATTGTGTGATAAAAAGAGGGAAAAGCTTTTAACGAAATTAACCTTTATTAAAAACCAAGTCGCGGATACCTAGAGTTAGTCTCATGTTTTGATGTCACAGAAGTACATACAGTACCTGCGTTGCTAGTCAGGGGTATAAGGAGCTAAGATTTTTACTGTATGGGTTTCTACACTGTAAAAAATTTTTGTTGGTTTAACTTAAAAAAGTAAGTAACCTGGTTGCCTTAAAATTTTGAGTTTATTGAAATTAAAAATTTGAGTTGATACAATGAAGGAAATTTGTTTAATAAATAGAAACTCAAAATATTTTTGTATCTGAACCAAAAAAATCATGACAAATAGCACTACTTGGTGTGTCATCACAAATAAAACACACACAATTACCCAATATGCTTACAAAATCTTTTAATAATATTTTAATAAAGGTTGTCAAATCTCAAAAAAATTGTCATTGTATTAACTCAAAATTTTAATTTCAATTAACTCAAAATTTTAAGGCAACCAGGTAACTTTTTTTTCTAAATAATTGTTTACAGTGTACTGGTAAAATTACTTTGAAATCAGTATGGTGTCACTTTTAAAGTTTTAATGCTACTCTGGGCAATGCGTTTAGTGCTAGTCATAAGGCTCTATGTATTAAAAGGTGTAGTAAGCTATTTTTTGAGAAATGCTGTTTAAAGTGAATAGGACCCAGCAGCACAGCATAGTTGAAGCCAGTTAGCAGTGGGGGTGTATCCACTCATGATGGAGGAGGAAAGAGAAAGACTATACAGGTGCTGATCATATAATTAGAAAATCATCAAAAAGTTGATTTCAGTAATTCTATTCAAAAAGTGAAACGTGTATATTATATTTATTTATTCATTACACACAGACTGATTGTTACGTCCCTATGTAGTCTAGGGTTAAAAGGATTGTAACAGAATTATATATTGGTGTGATGTGTGGAGGCAGCAAGGTTCAGTTCCAAACCCCAGAGCTTCTTAACAAGAAAAATACCTCAAAACACCTTATGTGGAAAAAAAGAACAAGGACTTTTTTTCCAGACATGGGAGGATTGAGGCTTCAAGAGGGGGCAAGGCCAAAACAACAAAAAAAACCTCTAACTAGTCAGGAGGAAACTAACTAACCTTCAAAATGAAAGAAAACAGAAGTACACTGACTCCCTAACTAACTTAAACAGGAGAAAACAGAATATAAAGAAAATGGCACCCACCTCTACTAACCCTTTCCCCATATTATTAACAATATAAACTTGATAAATAAAAGACCGTAAGAACAGTAAGCACTCGTGAGCACTCTTCTGAAACATAAAATTATAAATGTGACACCCTATGGTCTCGTGGACTTAACGGACACTCAGACACGTGGCAGCCATTTCAAGTCCACAAGACCAAAAGTGCATATGAAGTGTGAAACTTGGGACAGGGCCTTAGAGGTTCTCTAGGTTCAGGCACATACGATAAAGTCCCGCGCTCTGCTGAGTAAAGCGTCGTTATTGGCTTGAGCAACACACCCGCTGACTGAAGGTTTCAGCCCGGAAATGTAGAAAATAAGAAATTATATGTCTCCGTAGACACAAACACCAACACACACTTCAAGGCGGACAAAAGTAAGGACACAAAAAGAGGCTTTTTTTATGGGTCTATACTTACTTTTTTTCCTGAAAATCCTGCATAGTGCAAACCAACTGCCCTTGCTTGAAACGGATGGTAAAGTGCTTCACTCTTAAAATATTGTATGAGCCCTGTAAGTTGGATGTTTCTGCTTGTTTTGTGTGGGTAGATTATGTTATACGGTGCTCTCCTCTGATAGATACTGTTTTGTCTTTTGAAACAAAGGTCTCAATGTTTGTGTGGTACTAAAGGCCAGTTGAGCTTGTCCTCAGTGTAACCCTGCTCATTTGAGTAAGGCTGTTTTCATCTAGACAGCAAGTCATTCATTGTGATATGATCCAAATTAGCATTATAATACTCTATCACGTACATTTACAGTAAATTGCACAAAACCAATTTTCACTTTTGAAGCACAATGCATAAGATAGCAATAAAATGAATAATAAAATACAATAATGAAGGGATGGCTTTGAAAACATTTATTTTTATGTCATGTTCACACTACATCCAGATATTGAAATAAAAATCTTTATATAAAAATCTGAATTCAAAAAGCCTTCAGAGCTGCATTAATTCTATGTGGCACTGATTCAAAAATGTGCTGAAAGCATTCTTTAAAAATGTTGGCCCATATTGATAGGATACCTTTTTGCAGTTGATGGACATCTGTTGGATACACATCCAGGGCATGAAGCTCCCATTCCACCACATCCCAAAGATGCTCTATCAGGTTAATATCTGGTTACTGTGGATGGCCATTTTAGTACAGTGAACTCATTGCCATGTTCAAGAAACCAATTTAAAATGATTCAAGCTTTGTGACATGGTGCATTATCCTGCTGGAAGTAGCCATCAGAGGATGGGTATATGGTGGTCATAATGGGATGGACATGGTCAGAAACAATGCTCAGGTAGGCCGTGACATTTAAACAATGCCCAATTGGCACTAAGGGGCCTAAAGTGTGCCAAGAAAACATCCCCCACACCATTACACCACTCCCACCAGCCTGCACAGTGGTAACAAGGCATGATGGATCCATCTTATCATTCTGTTTAAGCTAAATTCTGACTCTACCATCTGAATGTCTCAACAGAAATCGAGACTCATCAGACCAGGCAACATTTTTCCAGTCTTCAACTGTCCAATTTTGGTGAGCTTGTGCAAATTGTAGCCTCTTTTTCCCATTTTATAGATATGGAGATGAGTGGTAGCCGGTGGGGTTTTCTGCTGTTGTAGCCCATCCGCCTCAAGGTTGTGTGTGTTGTGGCTTCACAAATGCTTTGCTGCATGCCTCGGTTGTAACGAGTGGTTATTTCAGTCAAAGTTGCTCTTCTATCAGCTTGAATCAGTCGTCCCATACTTCTCTGACCTCTAACATGAACAAGTCATTTTTGTCCACAGGACTGCCGCATGCGTGTATATATATATATATATAATATGTATAAATGAATAATGCTTGTTGATCCCGCCTCTTGTGCAGTAGAAAATATAGAGCAGACTCCCCAGACCAATGTTCAATCTTAAATTGAGCTTGGTCTGGTTATAGCCAGACTAGGGAAGACAGGGGAATAAGAGGAAATCACTCTGTTGAAAAATTGTTTGTGTTTTTGTTCTTTATGGCACTGCACAGTGGAATAAACAACATTGTAAATGGCAGGGCATCGCAACACACAGTGTGGTAGCTCGTCCTCATCCCTGCGCAGCGCCCATCTCAGGAACGCAGCAGCAATTCTGCTACTGGTTTAGGGCCCTAGCAATTAGGATAGAGGAAGCAATTTTTGTTTTGTTTTTTTCTGCATCATGGGAGGCACCCAGTCTGATGTTGAAATATATTAATAACAAAATGAAAATAGTGTTAATTATGAGTTCTATTTACCACCTAGAAATGTGGTACTTTTTCTTACCTGAAATTTAAAATCATCCCAAGAAAGATTCATCTGTCACTTTTCACCTTCATTCAAAATCAAATGTTGCAAAAGTTTGTTTTTCAATAGACCTAGAATAGGTCTTTTTTTTTTCACCTGAATTCGAAAATAAATGCAAAAAAGATTCAGGCCTCTTTCCGCCTTCATTCAAGTGTTGCAGTTTGTTTTTCGATATATATAAAAACTAGGGTAAACCCAGCCTGATCTGCCAGCGTTTGGATCTGATTGTGGTCTGATTGGTTGAAGGACTAACCAATTGCATACAGAGGCATTAAAATAATGCTCGTTGATCCCGCCTCTTGTTCAGTAGAAAATACAGAGCAGACTCCCCAGACCAATGTTCAATTTTAAAGGGTTAGTTCACCCAAAAATGAAAATTCTGTCAATAATTACTTGTTGAAGTAATGTCTAAAACTAATGTCGTTTGACACCCATAAGGCCTCCGTTCATCTTCAGAGCACAAATGAAGATATTTTTGTTGAAATCTGATGGCTCAGACAGGCTTTCATTAACACCAATGTCATTTCCTCACTCATGACCCATAAAAGGCCACGAGAATAGTTTCTGTGCAAAAAAAACCCCTAAATAACGACTAATATTAGTGATGGGACGATTTCAAAACAAAGTTTCGAACTTTATGAATCAATGTATCGATTCATGATTCGGATCACCAATGTCATGTGATTTCAGTAGTTTGGCATTTTGACACGCGATCCGAATCATGAATTAATACGCTGATTTATAACCGTTTGAAACTTGCTGTTTCCGAAAACCTATAGGCAGCTGACTCATTCCCTCGCTGCCTTATCAGACAATGACTTGTAATTCAGTGTTTTGTGCATGAAGGCACCTCACAAAACTAATTTTGGACAGACTTCAAAGGCAGTGTAACGGTTTAATGGTCTACAGCAAAATAGAGAGAGCTTTGGTGAGAACTAAACACATATTTAATTACTATTAGCAATTTCTCGCTAGAAATTACATCAGAAGTGGAACATATAGGATAAAAAAAAACATTTATACACAAACTAACCAGCAAACTATAACCAACAACTTTCGGACACCATCTTTTTTCCCCAGTTCAACTGTCACTGAATGGAAAGCACAGGATTGTGGGATATCAAAGGCAGCGAAGGATACATGTATGCTGCCTTCCAAAATCGATCAGATGAAGGTCTCTCAGGAGACAGGAAGTGAAGCAAACATTAGATTCGGAGGCAGCTTGATGCCTTCCTGCCTTCAAATGTGTCCTCCAAAGGCAGCATTTTCCAGGTTTTTGACGCAGCCATTGTTTTGAAGTGGTTATTTCGTTTTTTTACAAAAATATTACAAAAAAATATTCTCGTCGCTTCATAAAATTATTGTAGAATCACTGTAGTGATTGACACATCGGTGTCAATAAAGGCCTGTCTGAGCCTTTGGATTTCAACAAAAATATCTTAATTTGTGTTCCAAAGATGAACGGAGGTCTTACGGGTGTCGAACGACATTAGGGTAAGAAAATGAGGACAGAATTCTTGGGTGAACTAACCCTTTAAATTGAGCTTTGTCTGGTGATAGCCAGACAATATAAAAACAATAGTATTGATTATTTATTCTATTAAAAACCTAAAAAAAAATTCTCACCTGAAATTGAAGCCTAGGCTTTCTTATCAGCTTTAGGAAACTTCCCCACTTCAGTGTACAGCCTCAGTTCTACAGACAGTGTTCTGTGACATCATAACATGACTGAAAACAGACAGCAGAGGGCAGCAACGAGGCCAATTGTTTGTAATGACAACCAGATTCGTAGCAGCCGATTGAAAGAGATTCTACAATTAGAGTATTAGGAAATAAACTTGACTTTTTCTGGAAACGATAAGTTTACTTAAAAGGAAAAAAGTAATTGAGCAATGAGCCTAAACAGCTGAAACTGGAAAACAGGACTAAAACAACGTGTTCCTTTATATAGCCAGTAGATGGCAATGTTAACCGTTTATAAAGAGCCAAGTATAATAAATCTTACATCACATACAAACCATTGATTATTATTTCTTTTTCAATGTTTAAAGCAACATCACAGGTGGTATAATAAAAGGTTTTAGAGAATTATTTTATGCAAAAAACTGAAGGTTCTGTTTCTGAGCACAAACCACTGTCCTAGATATTTTATAATTGAACCATTTGTATGGCTTCAGAAGACTTGAAATATAGTATAGAAGGTTTATGGAATACATTTTATGGTATTTTTTGAACATTTTGGAGCTCAACGGAGCTAAATCCTCATACACTTGCATTAAATGGAACAGAGTAGACAAAAAGTCATGATTTTGGAATGGCACGACAACCCATATTTAATATGTAAGACAGTTCAGAGCAACAGAGAAGAAATGTGTTTGGGACACAGATGTACCTGACAAATAAAGCATGAGTTCTTCCTGAAAACACAAATTAAGAACGATGTTCATTGTAAATAAGATTCATTTTGTCAAAGATAATATAACTTCCAGCAATAATTCACAGAAAGCTTCATATTTACGAATAATGTTGTATTGCAGGTTGAAAGGTTTGCTTATTTTACTAAGAAATCAACCTGTCAAAAAAAAAGAAAAAAAATATTTATATATATATTGTTCCTCTTCTTTTTCTTTTTCTCTTTTATTGACCTAATACCAGATCCTTTCTGTTGAGATTTGTTGGTCAAACATAATAGAGATGCTTGAATTTGTTCAATTATGAATGTATTTTAAAAACATTTCAGGTAGAAATGTTCTAACCTAAGACCTTTATTAGTTGCACACCTAAGCTATACGTTAGTTTGCACAATATAGTCAAGCAATGTCTTCAAATACATTGTCATTGGCAATTGGTTTATAATCAGCGGGAAACCCCAGATTACACAAATCTTTTAATAATAGTATTTAGCAACACTAGTGTTTATCTGGGCCAGCTATTGTCAGTCTGCATCTTGTTACGCTAGGAAAATAATACTGCTTTCTATCACACTCTTCCACCTCTTAATAAAAGAAGCTCAAAGTTTCAGTTTGTGGTTTACTTCATGATAGGTGGCCTACATGTATTCAATCCCCTGAGTGCATCAGAACTATAGTGACTTCCAAAAATAGGTCACACACCACATCTCTCCTCCTCTGTGATTGTACCCTCCACAAAATTTGTTTCAAAACTAGCTGGGGGATTCTGTATTATTCGTAACATCCGTCTAGACTCTGCACACTTTGGAGATTGTTCACCTTTTCCGCTGTGGCTTTGCGTCAGACAGCTGCAGTAAAGTGGGTGAGACTGGGCTTTTTTTTTTAACCAGGGAAAAAAATAGACATGAATGTACTGTGCAGAGACTCCCAGGCTGAAAATAGATCTGCACAACTGACAGGTTTTTATGGACGCGACCCTTTAAGTAATCACCTTTATTATCCTTATCATTTCATTCCACATCACACAAATATAAGAATGGCCTTTTTTCCTTTGTCTTCTCCATTTCTCTCTCTTTCTTTAAGTGAAGCATATCCCCTCCCCACATATGTTTCTCCTGTCAGAGGCTTACTAGGTTTGTCTGGTGATAGGGTCTCATGGTCCCTATTCTTTACATTGAAGGGGGACAGCAGGATCCTAATGTTCTCCTGGTTGATATAATGATTACCAGATGTGTTCTATATAATGCAAGTACCACCTGTAGCATGTCCCCATACCATGAGATGTATATGTGATGTAATATTTCTCCCATAATACGCCTCTTCTCTTTTTCCTATATATAGTACATCCTAAAAAATAAAAGTTTGAGAAGGCCTTTTTACCTTCTCCTCAGATCTGAGTCGTATGTTTGTTGTCCTCCAACAAGGAGGGTAGGGAGATCACGGCGCGTGAACGGGACACTTAGACTAACTCTGTCAACAACCATTAGCTTCATTGCATCATTCGGAACAACTTCCCTTAATTCAAATCCTTGTACTGATCCCACAATAATATCAAACAAGTGTCTGGATGTTGTCCAGTGCAGTCTTAGTGCCAAATGCTTGTAGACTGCCATTGCAATATTTGTTAAAAACTATTTATCTGTGCACATCCTTATTATTATTATTTTAATGAATGTATCCTCTTAAACGTAATCAAAATAACTCTCTTCCCTGGTGATGTATTTATTAGCATGAGTGTGGGACAGCCTGTGACAACCAAGCGGCAACCTCCCCCAGTTTCTGTTAAAGGGTTAGTTCATACAAAATTGAAAGATTAACGGGGGGGTGAAATGCTGTTTCATGCATACTGATCTTTTTACACTGTTAAAGACTTGGAATCCCATACTAAACATAGACAAAGTTTCAAAAGTTAAGGTGGACGTTTGATGGGAGTATTTCTTTGTCAAAAATACTACTTCCGGTTAGTCATAAGTTTCGGCAAGTTTTTTGAGATCATGCGTCCCCTTTGACGTTAATGGGGGCGGAATTTCCTTGTATGGGCCGTACGGACAATTCTACCGGAAGCGCGTGAGAGAGAGAGAGAGGGAGAGAGCGAAAGTAACAGGCTACGCCCATCAAAGCGCTGGCTTGTAGGATGCTGCACAGGTGATGTGCACATAACAATGTCACCAAAAAAGTGCGTTTTTGGTTGCCAGACCAAGACAGTCCTGCACAGATTCCCCAAAAACCCCGCGTTAAGGCAACAGTGGATGTAATTTGCTTTTCCGGATCAGCAACTGAGTTGCGCGAATGTTTATATCTGTTCGCTGCATTTCGGTGCCGACTGTTTCATAAACAAGGCCCAGCTTGACACAGGATTTTCCGATCGCCTAATGCTGAAGGATGGAGCAGTCCCAACGATAAAGGTCCCAACGTTAGTACCGCAGGCTGTGAGTAAGACTGCTTCAAATGTCTGTGTTTTTGCCTATGCTCATCAAGTAGCCCAAACATGATCACGTATAGTTAATTGATCAATGGAGCATGCGATGTGTAGTGCGTGTACATTTGTTTAGCTGGCCACTATATGTGTAACTTTATGTTTGTGTATTGTAAAAGCACTCCAAACAACAATACACAAAGAGGGGGGAAATATGTTGAACTAAATAAGCACGCTTCTTCATTCAAATGCGCTACTATTCCGTGTCTTTCTATGTAAACACTAACTTAACCTGCCGTGCAAAACCAGTCCGCTTACTAACGTTACAATTGTCTACACAAACCACGCGTAAACACACAAACACACGTGCACAACTGCACTTCCCACATGTACACCTTCAAAGACAAAAATACGACGATATAATTCAAGTATAAATATGTAAATAACACAAGCCGCTAAGAATATTATATAGTTAGTGTATAACTTGTACCACATAGAGACGTCCTGCTCTAGTCGTTTTTGCTGCTGCTCCTGTTCAACTGCAGCCTCTGGGTCTGATTCTGGATCATAGATGTATGGCTGTATCTGATTAAAAGCCATATTTTTATTTTGAATAAAGTTTTTTTCCCGCTGTTAGGGATGACACAGCTTTACGACGCACTCGACTCAACACAATAGCAGCGGCGAGCACACGTCATTATTTAGCTCCGCTCACACGACACGCCCCCACCCGCTCGGCTTTTTTCGGAAAGACTCGGAACAGCGCATCTTTCTTATATAATTATAAAAAAAATAAAGACTTTTCGGAGATATGCAGGATGCAATGCTAATCTATAGGTACTCAAGATTGACATGACACTGACTGAAACTGAGTGTTTCACCCCCCCCCCCCCTTAAAGATTTGAACGGTTATGAATCAGCGTATTGATTCATGATTCGGATCGCCAATGTCACGTGATTTCAGTAGTTTGCCAGTTTGACATGCGATCCGAATCATGAATCTACGCTGATTCATAACCCTGTGAATATTTATTTGAGGATTGAATATAAACACGGAAGAAAAGACTCAATAAAGTCATAGTTTTTGTTATTTCTGAACCAAAAATTATTTTTTATGCTTCAAGAGATTATAAGGAGGGAGGATTTTTTAGGCGTGACTTTTTACTGTGCACCGAGTCAAAGTACTCTCAGAAGTGCTATTCCGCCATTCATTATAGTTCCATTTTAACCTGTTAAGAAAAGCGCCACGTTTTATTTTGTGTCACCATACTTCAACATTTAAATAGGGAAAATGTGGAGGTGTTTGGTCGCTTCTAACTAACTTGATCTCTGTTTGGTACCGTAGTGAAGGAACTGGGCTTAGTGGGCTAAGCTAAATGCTATCAGATCGTCACCGCGCGTCAGAGCGATTAAGTGCACGCACTCAGATGAGAGAGATATGTATCAACTCGTCTTAGTTAAGGGAATAACATAGTTTAAAATGAAAAAGCTGTGGAGTATCCCTTTAAACATATCCAAACATAGCTAAACCGGCTTCATGGTATAGGCCCGTGGTGGACATGTGATTTGTTTGATTTGTGTTTTGTAATACATATATAATAATATTATACAAAATATAATAATAAAGTAATGCTGTAAGATTAAAAAAATGAATTTGAATGAATTAACAAAGGTGCTAAGAAAGTAACTATTGGTAGTTAAGCTAGCGTGTTGCTCTTGCCTTGGCTTGGAATTCTAAGGGGAATTAAGTATACGTGTTTAGACGTAGTTGAGATATCAGATATCTATATGACTTAAAAAAAGATTTTGAAGTGGCTCACATCGTCCCTCATCCACTATTTATTTGACTTAAACCAGTACATCATTGAGATACAGACTGCGAGGACGTCTTACCAGAAAAAAAAAACATCTTGCCAGACGTTGCATTCAGAACAAGGGAAAGCTTCTGTGATAATGTCATTGAAGCTCGCTTGAGTATAATTTAAATTCTTACCTTGATGACATATCTACAAAGAAAGCTGACATATACAGGTCCTTCTCAAAACATTAGCATATGTGATAAAAGTTCATTATTTTCCATAATGTAATGATAAAAATTTAACTTTCATATATTTTAGATTCATTGCACACCAACTGAAATATTTCAGGTCTTTTATTTTTTTAATACTGATGATTTTGGCATACAGCTCTCAAAAAATTAGCATATCATGAAAAGGTTCTCTAAACGAGCTATTGACCTAATCATCTGAATCAACTAATTAACTCTAAAAAGATTCCTAAAAACTCCCAGCAATCATGGGTTAGACTGCCACCCCGACCCTGTCCAGAAGGCCATCATTGACACCCTCAAGCGAGAGGGTAAGACACAGAAAGAAATTTCTGAATGAATAGGCTGTTCCCAGAGTGCTGTATCAAGGCACCTCAGTGGGAAGTCTGTGGGAAGGAAAAAGTGTGGCAAAAAACGCTGCAAAACGAGAAGAGGTGACCGGACCCTGAGGAAGATTGTGGAGAAGGACCGATTCCAGACCTTGGGGGACCTGCGGAAGCAGTGGACTGAGTCTGGAGTAGAAACATCCAGAGCCACCATGCACAGGCGTGTGCAGGAAATGGGCTACAGTTGCCGCATTCCCCAGGTCAAACCACTTTTGAACCAGAAACAGCGGCAGAAGCGCCTGACCTGGGCTACAGAGAAGCAGCACTGGACTGCTGCTCAAATTTTGCATGTCATTCGGAAATCAAGGTGCCAGAGTCTGGAGGAAGACTGGGGAGAAGGAAATGCCAAAATGCCTGAAGTCCAGTGTCAAGTACCCACAGTCAGTGATGGTCTGGGGTGCCATGTCAGCTGCTGGTGTTGGTCCACTGTGTTTTATCAAGGGCAGGGTCAATGCAGCTAGCTATCAGGAGATTTTGGAGCACTTCATGCTTCCATCTGCTGAAAAGCTTTATGGAGCTGAAGATTTCGTTTTTCAGCACGACCTGGCACCTGCTCACAGTGCCAAAACCACTGGTAAATGGTTTACTGACCATGGTATTACTGTGCTCAATTGGCCTGCCAACACTCCTGACCTGAACCCCATAGAGAATCTGTGGGATATTGTGAAGAGAAAGTTGAGAGACGCAAGACCCAACACTCTGGATGAGCTTAAGGCCGCTATCGAAGCATCCTGGGCCTCCATAACACCTCAGCAGTGCCACAGGCTGATCGCCTCCACGCCGCGCTGCATTGAAGCAGTCATTTCTGCAAAAGGATTCCCGACCAAGTATTGAGTGCATAACTTAACATAATTATTTGAAGGTTGACTTTTTTTTTTATTAAAAACACTTTTCTTTTATTGGTCGGATGAAATATGCAAAAAAAATTAGATGTAGCTGTATGCCAAAATCATAAGTATTAAAACAATAAAAGACCTGAAATATTTCAGTTGGTGTGCAATGAATCTAAAATATATGAAAGTTTAATTTTCATTATTACATTATGGAAAATAATGAACTTTTATCACATATGCTAATTTTTTGAGAAGGACCTGTATGTCAGAAAAAAAATTCACAAATAATTTGTAAGTAGGGTAGGCTCCTCCGCTGACCAACGTAAGTAAACGTACTGACATTCATAAATCATAAAATCTGTAAACACTTACCATGACATTGCATGTGTGCAAGATACTTTTCAATATGATTGAGAAAATAGTCTGAATAAAGTATTTACATGCATCCTATTAAATGGATTATTTTTAGGTCAACAATCTGACCAAATTTCATTTCGATTATGACATATATCTCATATCACATCAATTCACATCAAACTGTGCAAAATATTATTATTGTTATACTTTGTTCTCAGATGTTTAATCAGCATTGTGTGAATATGTGTTTTGTGGGTATTAGCGTTATCTGAAGATTTACATTTCTGCACAGTCTAATCTGCTATTGACTACAGGTGAATCTCCAGTTGTCTCTAATGGTTGTCGTTTGGACCTTGTCTGATTACAATCCGCCATCAACATGATCAATTTTATTATTCCAGCTGTTGGGAGAAAAGGCTATAAATGATCCGCTGCAGCATCCTTACATGCGAGCCGGACTCCTTCTTTATGTATACAGACATGATGTAATGACGCAAAGACATGCTCGAAATCCAACAGTGGAAATCTAGTACCACTCAAATTACATATTATTACAAGTTTACCATTTTGAATCGGGCTATGGTAAGGATATAGTTTTGAACACTGGCTGGTCATGTACTTGCTCAAAAATTGATTTTGGATCATTTCTAACCAAAAAATAAGTTACAGACTGCAGCTTTAACTTAATTTTGCTTTGTGCCATTTTAGGGAATTAGGCTACTTTGTTTTTGCACATGAAAAAGGACATGCAATGTGGGCAAATTATGACAGTTTGTAAGCAACTGAAAATGAATCAAAATTCCAAACAGGAGGAACCACAAAAACTGGTTTTAACAAAAGACGACTATACTTGTGCAAAAATACAGCTGGATTCCAAATACAGCACGAATGGCCTGCACAGATGCACTCTGACGGGGATTTCCACCACCCATCCTCTTTCCTGTTGCTTTACCCAAAAACCCAGATCTCCTCTTTCAGCACACTAGAGCCACAGACTTTTCCCAATCGTTTTGGCTGCAATGTTGTTAGAACAGGTCAAATTCTATCCTAGACTTTACTGGATTGCTAGACTGTCTAAAATTCCTACATTGACAAACATGCACATGCACTAGTTTATATTTACTGTCTGTCTGTCTGTCTGTCTGTCTGTCTGTCTGTCTGTCTGTCTCGTCTATCTATCTATCTATCTATCTATCTATCTATCTATCTATCTATCTATCTATCTATCTATCTATCTATCTATCTATCTATCTATCTATCTATCTATCTATCTATCTATCTATCTATCTATCTATCTGTCTGTCTGTCTGTCTGTCTGTCTGTCTGTCTATCTATCTATATATCTATATATCTACAGTCTATTTAAAGGGTATCAAATCCACCAAACGAGCATGTGTGTGATTACTTGTTATACCGTTCTGTGAGAAGAGTGCTGAAGATAAAGCGCTGTTAACTCCCTCAGCTCTGGAAAGTCCCCAGCCTGCTCTTCGAGCACAGACCTAGAACTTCTGCAAAGGCAAGAGGTCAGATATACCCTCTCTGCAAGGGTGTAAACCACAGCCTGAGTGAGTAGGCAAGCCAAAAAAAATGGAATCAGTTCTCCCTTTGATAGTGAACACCTAGGGGAGATTTTTGGTATTTTTCAGCTTGGCAAACCCTTTCAATCCTGTATGTTTGCTTGTGGTTTAGACAAGTGCAAATGTGCATGCCAGCACACAATAGATATAGTTTAACATGCAGTAGCCCTCAATAAGGCACTTTTGGTTATAACGACCTTATTCATAATTTGGAATCCCACACAAGTCTTATTGCATCTCGCACTTATAAATGAGAGTGTAATATGCTGAGGAATTAATCCTCTATTTACTAAGTTGTGGTTAACAATACAGGCCGGTCTGGTCACTCCAGACATTAATGAGCTCACTCATAGAGGACTGTAAGTTGGGGAAATTCAGGGACATTCTGTCCAGCACTAAACATAGTTCCAGCATTTCCTCTTCCTGTCTAAGCCTCTGCTTTCAACAGCCCAGCAGAGCCTGCAAGCATTTTTAGAACAGGACGGCTTTGTTTTAGCTTTAATATTTAAACTAAAAGGTAACGTGTGTAATTTATTTGATGACGTGTGGTGTAGTCAAAGTATTTACACTTTTTGGGGGAAATCAATCAAGCTATAAATTACTATTCGTAGTTTCTGCATTAGGTGGTTATGCAAAAACTACTAAAAGTAATTCATAGCTTGATTTCCCCCAAAAAGTGTAAATACTTTGACTTTATCACTTTGTGTTTGTTTGAACATCCTGACTAGCCCAATACAGCTAAATTTACTCAAACATTGGTTTGAGTTTAGTTGGGACTAAGTGTTTGTTCGGGCAGTGGCAGACAGGGGGTGGGTTTGCTTCTGCTGAAATTACACACTTTAATTGTAGCTAACTGGATTAAGTCTTCTGTTTGAGGTATTTTAACGATTTACATGCACACCAGTGGTCCGATTATTGTATAGAATTACTGAGACATAGTTTTACAGCCACTATTCATTTATACACCAACCCACAACACAAAATCTCAATTCAGTTTAACTGGGTTTTAGACTTTCTTCATTTTGTCAAAAACACATCTAAAAATGTCTCCATTCCAATGATGGGCATGAGTTTACAGGAACTGGGTGGAGTTCCAAACATATGCATATAGTTGAGCTTTAGTTGTGTGTGTAGACTGCATGTGAACGACAGACCAGATGTGACATTCTAATTGAAAATTTGAGCCCAGCAAATGACCAAATTTCACTAAAATGTTCTTTAAATACTATTTCTGTAAAATGGCCAATTATTAGTAAAATATTTATTATTTGTGTTTATTCTCCTCCCTATAAAACCTACAACACTCTAAAAAAGGTACAGTAGAGGAACAATTTTGTTCCTTGGGAACAAAACGTATAACTATACATTTAAAGATACCCAATTGGTCCTTAGGGTACACTTATACCATTGTTTTTCTCTACTTAGAGCAGGGATAGGCAAGTTCGGTCCTAGTGAGTCACTGTCCTGCAGAGTTTGGCTCCAACCCTGAAATACGTCTATAGAAGCTCTTATTTAGAATTAACAGAGGTTTAGATGTTGGCTCTGTCCTAAATGGCACACTTCATGTGCACTTACAATGGCCACTGTGTGCACGTCCGTTAAGTCCATGAGACCGCAGTGTGTCCCAATTTGTAATTTTAGGTCTAAGATGGGTGCTCACGAGCACTCCCTTTAAGGTCGATATGCGCCCTCGATGCGCACTTCAGCTTAGCTCGCACTGGTGCGGGTTGCACAGCGGACTTCTTCTCGGCAGTCAATGTGGCATTACGTTGTGTAAGTGCAGACTCAGAGGAACATTGTGAGGATTTAGGGTGCCATTCGGGACAGGGCCGTTGATGTTTTATTGATAATGTTTGGTCACCATTATGGTGATCAGTGTTTCCTTTAGTTGGGCAGTTTGACTCATGGCTTTTTATGTGAGTTTGTGATTTTCACAAATTGTTAACAGCACTAACAAATTGTTACAGCAAATCAAAATAAGCCATAAACAAAGATCATCATGAGGAAAAACATTTGAGTAAACTCATCACTGATTAAAAATGTTAATAAATAATATTCACCAACAATACTTTCTTGCCACAGATCAGACATTGGAAAGACGCACACATTGGTTAGACGCACACAGATCCGCACGAATCTCAACAATGGAGACATACTTAATGCTGCAATGCATGCTGGGATTCATGAGTTTTATACTGTGTGGAATCTTCGTTGGAGCAAAACTCTGCAGGACATCAGCTCTCTAGGACTGAACTTGCCTAGCCCTGACTTAGAGCATAGACTGTTAAAAACAATATGGACGTCGTGTCCGTGACATAGGATTCCGATAAGCCGTTCTGAAGCTTAAAGTAGAGACGAGCTGGGAGTTGCCATCCTGCAAATGCGTAATCGCATGTCACTCCCGGATAACAGAAAATGGCCAAAATGCGGGATGTGGGCTATCCACCTGTCACTCAAAATAACCACGCCCTTAATTATGCAGAACTTTAAGGCTTTATATAATGTAAATGAATGAGTTATAAAAAAAATTCACCCCCCTCACAGTTGTCATGAAGGTCAAAATATAGGCCAAAACCACAATTTGTACCAGGCTGTAAACAGGTTTTTTTCTGCTGTTAGGTTGGGAATTTTAACATGGGGCTCAATGAGATTCTGCTCCCTTCTGGAGCCTCTCCCTAGTGGCCAGTCGATGAATTCCAGTTTACATCACTTCTGTACTGGCTTCAAGAGAGATGGTGGGAGGTTGTCGTTTGAATTAGAGGTACAAAATGGCACCCCCAGTGGCGGCCACTTGTACCTTAAAAGGTATAGTTTTTCTTTAAACATATTGGCAGTCATTTGTTTTGTGTGCGCAATCATATGCAAATGTAGGAAATTAAAAAAAGACAGCTGTGCACAGTAAAAACAAAAATACAACAAAGTAAAATGTTATTTTCTGTTTCTTTGTGATTCTTTCTGTTTCATTTCTGAAGGGAAAAGTCAATTATACACACAATTTTTCAGTGTATTTTATTACATGCACTCCAATTGCAGTTAAAAATAAAAGTTATTTAATTCATAGAATTCACCATGTTTTGTTTTGTTTCCTTTATTCAAGGAAACATTATTGAAAAGAATCAGCTATCATTAAAAAAAAGGAAAGAAAGGAACTCCCCTTATCTCTAATGTGGTGCATGCATGCTGCTGACGCCACTGGATGAATACCCTTAAAAAGAGCCCCTGGAAGGCATGGTTCCTTTTACATATTGTCACATTTAGAACATAAAGAGATGAGTCTTGTTTCATGTCTTGGGGGAGAATACATACCCACATCAAAGATTTGTGGTAAACGCTCATGCAACATTGTGCACTGCATCCACCAAAAGCCCCATTCCCATAACTCAAATAGCCATTTTCACACATACCAGAGCAAGTTGTTTTGAAGGCTGCTCTCTGCAAAAATAAAAAATAAAAGCATCACGAAAACAACTTGCTGTCAATGTGAAGGTGTAACAGAAGTAGCAGATGTTGACACCATAAGAAAAGCGTTTGCCTTCTGAGGTTAATGTAATATTATACTCCTCGGTCATAAAAAGCAAATAGATGCATGCACGAGGGAATTCCCCAGAGTAGCTGATCAATTACAGATGTGTAAATCCCCACTCCATGTCCTCTGCAAATCTCCTCCCTTTGACAGAAGCACTATTCTCACACTGCTCTGGGAAGCAGCTGGCAGCTTTGCACTTTCACCAAAGACAGTTGAACAAACTCTTGGTCAATTCAAACTTTTGTTTCTGCAATGTTATTGTTTTTGGTGAAGCGCTCCGCAGCCTTGCATGATTTCTGGGATATGCATTATCACGCACCTGGGCCAGACATGACAGGGAAAGTTCAGGGGACTTTAGAGAAGAGGAACTGTAACTATTTAAGGGAAGCTGATGAAATTTAAAAGAGAGTGAGAGCTATTCAACATTTTGTGTGTTCCTCACTGCACTAACATTCACAGACTTACTAAATACACCTTGCTGATAATGTTTTGGACGCCTTATTTTCAACTTTTATAACATGATTCTATTTTGGATTTTGCAGGATGAGCAGAATGCAGTGTTATGTTGAGAAGTGTGGAATGCTGGTTCTTGTTAAACAACTAATACACTGTGTGTGTGTGTTAGTGTGTGTGTATATATATATATATATATATATATATATATATATATATATATATATATATATATATATATATATATATATATATATATATATATATATATATATATATATATATATATATATATATATATATATATATATATACACACACACTAACACACACAGTGTATATATAATTTATCCTCCCTCTAAATTCTCTGTCTTGACCACACATTTATTTTTGGCACAATCCGAGTATGGTCAACAAAATAATGACTTCATGTTGACTGTGCGAGGGGAATTTTGGGATATCCATGATTCACTCGCAGCGGCTTTGTTAAACGTTGCCATGTCAAATCCATAACATGTCGAGACGCATGTCCACTCAGAACTTGTTTTGTCATCCTTGACTCCACCAATGCATTAGATCATTTGTCATATTTCAAAGGTGAAATTCAAGATCGCGTAATAGAGCAAAGACAGTAGCAATGTTTCACTGGCATGGCAGAAACAAAGAGAATAGAGGAGGTTTAGTTTTCAAGCCTAAACTAAAAAAGTATACTATACTATACTATATTATAGAGTATGAGTATACTGTCAGTTGGTTTAATCCTGAATTGAAAAGTATTGAATGGTGGAAAAAAAATATTACAACATAAAATAGTTTCGGTCATTTGGGGTTTTTTTATGGTAATTTTTGGTCATTGATTTAGTAATTTAGTCCAGCAACTTAAAACTATTCAGAATTAAGAACTTACAATGTCATGTATGGTGGTGAGGCCTATTGAGCATGCTCAGTTTGATAATTTGTACTTCTGATTTTTGCTTTTATTTTGCTGTACAATTTATGTCAAATCCGCATTAGTGATTATTTATATAGTGTTTTCCATCTTAATATAGTGATGTCTGGCCTATGAACATTTACATATTTACTCTTTTCTCAAATATTACATGCATGTGAACATAATGTTTTACAAAGAAACAATGTGTTTTAATGAAAGCTGACAGACCAACTATTGTTAAAGTGATAGTTCACCCAAAAATGAAAATAGTCATCATTTACTCACCCTCAAGTTGTTCCAAACCTGTATAAATTTCTTTCTTCTGCTAAACACAAAATACTTTCTTTTTTTAATACTGTGTGTGTGTGTGTGTGTGTGTGTGTGGTGTGTGTGTGTGTGTGTGTGTGTGTGTGTGTGTGTGTGTGTGTGTGTGTGTGTGTGTGTGTGTGTGTGTGTGTGTGTGTGTGTGTGTGTGTGTGTGTGTGTGTGTTTTGTTTTTGTTTTTTAAGTTTTTGTGACATATAAGGACACAAATGTGGAGGAGAGGGTGAAATATGAGGACCAGGTCCCCACTTTTCAAAATGCTTCTAAATCATACAGGATGAGGGTTTTTTTTTTTTTGAGAAAGTAAAAATGCAGAATGTTTCCTGTGATGGGTAGGTTTAGGGGCAGGGGGAGTGTAAGGGGATAGAAAATACGGTTTGTACAGTAAAAAAACCATTACATCTTTGGAATGTCCCCATATGTCACAAAAACAAACGTGTGTGTGTGTTGTGTGTGCATTTTGTTTTTGTTTTTTTACATAAAAATGTACTAATCTATGTACACATGTATGTAAACATGTACTAATCTATTTTGCTGCCAATGTTGTTGTGTACAAATTGCTTCCTGTAACAGAAAGGACTTTTCATTAGTATTAAAATGGGAAGTGGTCATAGGGACTTTTCTTTTAGATGATTTCAAGTTTGGTTGTTAAAAAATGTCACTTTGATGAATCGATTTTTACACACATTCTATTTATGATCATTTTCCATTTATAGTTGCTGTATTTTGGACAATTATGAGTGTTCTGGCTTTTACAAGCCTCCAGATTCACACCGTCACAAAACTATCTGCGGTGGTACCTGTGAGAGAACAGGAAACAGCAGCATACTCCCACAGTTCTACTCTCTGAAGATAAGTTGGATCACAAAGGGATAAAATGCATATAAATAGTACAAGTGTGCAACGTCATGGAATGTATACGCCAGAACTCATTTTGGCTTGTCTATGCCACGCTGTTTTTCGCGTGCATAGATACGCACTTTATGGCGTATTACACATGAATCCCCCCACCCCACTACCCTAAACCTATTTTTTTACGGTCTATGCCCCAAACCTACCCAAGAGCGTGTCATATACACGACAAAATGAGTTTTGGCGGATACATTCCACGACATTGCACACTCGTAGGCCTACTATTTATACGCATTTACATGTGATCGGGTTGGTGTGGTAGGTGTTATAGAAAAGGCCCTGTTTCTCGCCATTTTTGCACTTTTTTTGTTCTTCTCTGTTTTCTTCTCTGTGAGTTTTAACAATACCAAACTACAACTGGACTGAAATAAATACATAGAAGACATACAATAAAATGCATCGTGCACATATTTTCGCAGATCTACTTGCCTTAAATCAGGTGATTTATCTGCATGAACTATGCTTCTAAGAATCAAATACCAAAGCCTAAAGGAAGTGAGTTGAGATAAGTTTGAACCATTTTCTCTGAAACAGAACATTCTAAGAGGTGAGATAAGAGAACATTCACAACCGTGTGGTCAACAGCTTCTGA